>NW_028096275.1:0-1185 GCF_014824575.4 Sturnira hondurensis
AGAAAAAACCCCATCAGGGTCTGGCGTCAGTGTTAGGGCCTGGTGCAATCTCACCTGAAACCACGTGGACAGAGAGAGTGAGAGACAGCTTCACAAGGCTTTCCCAGGCCGCGGCGTTCTGTGCAGAGCATGGGAGAGATCATCATTCTGGAAAACTCACATTTTTCCTGGGAGCTGTGCATGGTGTGGTGAACCAGCAGACTCAGAGACTCTGTGGGTGGATGAGGACGGCCCCACAGGGGATGCAGGGGAGTGGGCTTCGTGTCCCAGGGACTCACAGTGGTTGTCAGAAGAGATAATAGGGACCTAAGAGCAGAAGGAAGAGTGTGCATCTCAGCTGATGTCAATTTGAACAGATAAGGACTGAGAGTCAGTTTGTCCTTCCCCTGTCCTGACACCGCTTGGTGTGGGGGAGAGGGGCAGAGCTATACTGAAGTTGCTGTTGCTGGCAGGTTTCTATTTCCTGATTTTCCCATCCTAACAGAACCCCAAATTTGTTCAAGTGTCAATCCCTCACAGAGCCCATGTACTTTGTTTCCAGGGATAGGTCTAACTGGAATAAAGGCGATCCTCTGCCTCTTGCCAGTGGTCGATCTAGAAATGGACATGTGACACAATTTGGGCCAATAAGAACTGAGAAGAGTGTTTCTGGGGAACTCTGAGAAGGTTCCTTCTTTCTTACTCCTCTGACTTTCAAAGGGGTGTTTTTCACTCACCATGGCTTGTGTGGGGCTGGATAAAGCTGGCATGCAGAGTTAGGCAGGACCGAGTGACCGGAGTGAAAATAGGCTGGAGTTGTTGTCCTGCTTCTGTGGCTCTAGTGATGTGAGCCAGTGAGGCCTCGGATGGTGTAAGCCTGTTTGAATTATGTTTTTAAATACCTGCTGCTACATGAAAGGCGGGAAGGCGGGTGGGGAGAGAACAGAAGCGGGCTTAGTTGGCTGATATTATTCTGAATTGACTGAAATTAATTTCTGCCACAATGTTGAATAGAGGCTTAATACAGGAATTCATTTCAAGCACAGAATATATTCAAGCAGTCCTTGCTTTTCACAATTCTGGGAAGCATGTATGTCAGATACCACCGTTTAGTTAAATAACACCAGCCCCCGAATAACATGGTTGAAATTTCAGTCAGTACGATATCATACAATGGGGACCCCCCAAGAAACAGAATTTATTTAT
>NW_028096276.1:0-903 GCF_014824575.4 Sturnira hondurensis
TGTGCGTTGGCTGCCTTGGAACAGCGCCATCTGGTTCCTGTGCCTCCAGCCATTGCAGCCCTGCATGGGTCAGCATGTGCCTGATACCTGCATAGTTAAGGTGGGGAGGTAAGAAGACAGGTGTTCCCCAAGTGGAACTCTGGCAGGCTTTCTGGGAGCCACCTTTTCACCAGGCCCCTTTGGAGACAGTCCAGGCCAACTGCAGAGTCCCTGACTTATGAGGAGGCTGAGTCCCCTGCCCAGAGCAGCAGAGCTGGGGAGCAGAGGAGCCCGGACTGGAACCAGGGAGTCTGATTCCAGAGACTCTCACTGTGCACAGCAGCCAGTCGGGAGTGGAGTGGATGTGGGGTGTGAGCCTCCACTGAGAGCACATTGCAAGTCCCTCCTGCTCCAAACACGCCATTCTCTTTCTCCCACACAGGAGAAACTAGCCCTGACATTGAACCCCAGGATACGACCCGGGCAGGCCCAAGGAGCCAGAGTGCTGCTTTGGCGTTTATCTGACTGCAGAGTGACCTGGGTTTGCAATTGTGTTGAGACCCCGAGGCCCGGCCACATTCTTTCCCCTGCTTATTCCCCTCACTCTGTGGGATTCGATGGTCTCTGCAGTAGAACTGGGGTGTCAGGGAGCCTGTCATCTGCTCATTTCATCTGACAGCTCCGCTGCAATGCGCTTAGATGGCTGGCTCCCTCACTGCAGGAGGTGGTGTGGATCACTCATCAATCTCTCACCACGGACACTGGGCTTGTAATAGAGAAGAGCACAAAAGCATTTTGATTAAACAGGTTCAAGGACACCTAAATGAGTCTGTCATCCTGACTCTATTTAGTGTGTCCTTTGTTATTTGTTACCCTGGTTCATTTGTCCTGGGGTTAGCTGGCCAAGAGATATTACTTGGATTT
>NW_028096277.1:0-1522 GCF_014824575.4 Sturnira hondurensis
GGTCAGAGAGCTAAAGGGCCAGGAAACTTTGGGAAACAAACTCATTACCTGCTTGGACCCTTATCAGAAAACTGAGGACATTCTTAGCAAAGCAAGTTTCACAGGATTTTACACATTCTTCCTAAGGCCTGATGCCCCAGGGCACCCGCCCTTTCCAGCACAGGGCTGCACCACCCTCTGTCATTGTTTCAGGCTTAAGTCAGGTAGGGGCAGCAAGGCAGCCAAGAGATTTGGAGATTTCTGGCAGACAGAATGAGGACTCAGGCTAGGTCAAAATTGAGGGGTGAGGGTCCATCACCCCCTTTTTCAATAGCCCCTGAAGTCCTTCCCTGAGGACCCCTTCCTGACCGTGCCTGACTTAGGCTCTCCCTGCCTTGAGGAATCTTACTTGCTGTTGGCTAACCAGTCATCTGCCCGGGGCCAAGCAGGGGGAAGTACAGGGGGCAGAGGTGGTGCCCCTGCCAGGGAGATAAGCTTTGTGTCCTTAGTGGCTTAGGGTCCCAAGGTCTCCTGCTCAGCCTCAGCCATGGGGGTTTCAGCTCCTGAAACCAGGCAGGGCGGTTCCCAGCAGAACTGCCAGTCACCAGTTCCTCGAGGCGGGTGTTGGGTGGGTCTCCCCCAGAGGCAGGGGGAGACTGGAAGCAGGTGGGAAGTTCCCCGGGAAGAAGAGTGTAATTAGTGGATAAATCAAGCATCGAAAGGCAAACCACCTTGACCTTCCTGGCCAGGGATCCGAGGAGGAGAGGAAGGGGAGGAGGAGGCCATGCTGCCTTTACCTGCTGGCCCAGGTGGCACAGCGGGCCCCCAGCGAGCTGCGAGTTGGAACCATGCTGCACTCACCTGTCGGGTTTCCGGAACTTCTGTGGTTAGGGCAGGGGTGGCTGTGAGGTACTCGGAGCACCCCGAGGTGCTGTGTCCTTTTGTGTCACCACAGAGTTGCTCGCACCTTCCACCCGGGGCTCCATTTGTGACGTACCAGCGCTGCTTTTGGGCAAATGCTCCATCAAGCTCCGCCAGCTTGATGGATGGACCTGGGGTTACAACTGGTGCTTCCTCCTTGTTTTAAACTCTGTCCCCTCTGTGCCTGGGACTCAGGGAGCTGAAGACGGTGGCGGCCCATCCCCTCGGCAGAGGGTTTTCAGCTCCTCTCCCTGGGGCCACCACCCTGGCCCTTAAAGGTTAAGTGCATTTATGTGGTGCCTACTGGAGGTCACCAGGCCTGACAACACCAGTGAACAATGTTAAACTGCTGGTGTCCTTGGTCTCAGGCTGGGCTGTGGCCACCGCTGTATGGAGGCTTCAACCACCTCCCAGGAACCCCCTGGGCAGCTCCGGGCTCCCTCCTTCCAACAGGCACAGGGACAAGCTCTCCTGGACCAGAAGTGGGCTTGGAGGGGAGTGGAAGCTGCCTTGTCTGGGACAATGACAGAGTTTTGAGCAGGGCCAGGACGGCTCCCCCACTCCCTGGCTGGGACCAGGTGTTTCTGGAAGCAGATGAGAGATAGCAGAGCCTGGGACTGCA
>NW_028096278.1:0-567 GCF_014824575.4 Sturnira hondurensis
TTGGAATTTGAGCTTGACAGTAAAAACTGTCCCTATTAATTAAGACCATTTTCCCCCCAAACTGCTAAATTGTTGGGCTTCTCCCTGATGCCTCCTGTCCTCCATATTCCCAGCTCTCTTCGGGCTCCAGTGCCCTTATAGTGGCCCCAATGACCTTGTAGATTGAGGCCCTTCACCCCACTGGACCCACCAAGCTTGGTTTCCGTGTTTTGCTTGTTTTGACCTTTTTCTAACTACCCTCTCTTATGACAAGACTTATCCCTCAGTAGTCATATCTTTCAGAGTCCTGCTTGAGCTCAGTGACAGCCAGTTCACACTTTGGGGGCCTAGGTTTGACATCATATTAAAAGATCATCTAACCCTGTGGTTTGCAAGGATGACTGTGCAGTGGAACAGGGAAGTGCTCACTAACACTACATATTCTTACTGCTCCTGTCCAGTCAGAGTACATCAGAATCACGAGGGGTGAGACTTTATCATCTATTTTCTCTTCCAAATCTTCCCTGGTGATCTGAATTTTTCTCCAGGTTTGGGATTCACCCATCTAACCCTGTACCTTTACCCTGG
>NW_028096279.1:0-849 GCF_014824575.4 Sturnira hondurensis
GAACTGGGAAGATGCTCAAAGGCTGAGGTTGGGCTGGATGTCACCTTTCATATCTGTGGATGGGGGCTGTCTGGGCTCGGGCCAGGTGGCCGAGCGTGTCTCTGCACCAGCATCCTCTGACCTTCCTGATGGTGAAGGGGTGGGGCCCACCGCCAGCTGCTGCCAAGTGGGGCTTCCTGTTTTCTTCCTCTGGCCTTACTCCACCCCCTTCCTTTCTGTATTTACAAACCCCTCTGACTGTGTAGATAGAGCAGGGATGGTCTCTGAGGGGTGCCTTCAAAGCATCTCTTTCAAGGGTGTATCGTGGGCACTGCGTTCCCAGAGCCTCCGCATCCTTGTCTGTGAAATGTGTACAGTCTTGGACCAGCCAGGGCACTTGCGTGAGGTCCTCTGTAGGACCTAATTGAGATTGTGTTTGACCACGGAATCCCTGCATGAGCTTAGGCTTTGGCTTCATTTAAAAAAAATTGTAGGAAATAACCAAAAACAGACAATAAGAAGAAAAGTCTCATACCTTCTGATTATGTTGAAGTGGTGTTTTAGTATATGTCTGGAATGGCCATGTCCATCCATCCAGAGGTTCAATGGAACAGTGGAGATTTAACCAAGGGAAAAACTTCTACAGCTTGGTTTTCCATAGAGTTTATAAAGATTTGTAGTTGTCTGGCCTGTGGGAATTCTGTCTGCCCCTCAGAATTTGCATTAACTTTATTGTTCCTGATGTCAACTCATTTTCACACTAAGTCAGATCCAAACCTGGGATTTTGAAAACCCAGTCCAAATTCTGCCCCGTGGAGGTGGAAGATGCCTGCCTTTTCTTTTCTGGGTGAAGGTGGGGACAGGGAACTG
>NW_028096280.1:0-17759 GCF_014824575.4 Sturnira hondurensis
GCACCTGGGCCAACGATGCTGTAGGAGACTTGGACTCTCTTGTCCTTGTTCGATTTGATCTGAAGACGACACAGGAACAGAACCTGCAGAGAACAATCCCCATCGAGTCTGAATCCCCTCAGTGGGTCTCCTTTATTGAGACCAGAGCTTGCCCTTGGCCATTCCTGCTGGTCGGAGTCATTCAAAAAACCAGACAGACAGCAGTGAGCTAAGTTACAGGGTTTATTAGTGGGGGAAAGTGGAGAAAGTGGAGCCAACCAAAGGAAGTTGGGACTCACTTGCTAGTTCTTAGGGCAGGGTTTTTAAGCACAAAACTCCACAAAGGGTAACTGATTGGGGTGTCAGAGTCTGATTGGCTAGAGCTGGTGGCTGGGTGCTGTTTTTGCTGACCATTGTTCTTGGTACATCTACTCAGCCTCAGGTTAAGGCCGCATCCTGTTATGCTGGATAGGTCGACCCCAGACCCCAATCTTAGCTGAGCATCTGTTCGTCCTGGGTAGGGTCGGCAGGCAGTTTCCCAGGCAGGCAGTTTCCCGCAATGCAGTTTCCCGCCTGGTGATTTTCCATTCCTCCTAGGCCTGCTTAGGTCTGTCAATTCCTGACCTATACTTTTGGGACTGGGCCTCAGTCATTCTCTGGGAAGTAGATGGGAGGGATAGTGCTATCTCTCCTTTGCTTCTTGAGACCAAAGGGGGGCGTTGGGGAACATCAGTAGTCCATCTGGTGCCCAGAGAGAGCTTCCTAAAAGGACAACAGGAGAGAGACCACAGCACAAGCCTATCTGTCCAGTAAGCCCAGTGACTGTCCATGCCATGCTGACCTGTGGGAGGGGCTTGGGTTTGCTGCATCCTGACCTTCCATTACCAACCACAGCATCTGAGGCATTTGGGGGCCCTTATTAGAAGGCATCACCTGAGCAAAAAGCTGCAAAGCCATAGAGAAATAGGCTAGGGCACAGAGGACAATGCCTGTGGTCCCACCCGAGAGCTACCACTCAGCGTCATGTTTCTTCTCTGCTCCCCAGAAAGCAGTGTCCCCACACCACCATGGCCTCAAGGATTTTGAAACACCTTCCTCAGGAGACGAAGGCTGAGAGGATGATGCTGACATCCTGCGAGGCCGGAAGGTGGAGTGTGCTGTCCCCTTAAATGCAGGACACTGGGCCTTGAATGCACTGCACACACTGCACACTCACGTCTGGACCAGAACCAGGCTGACAAGTGCTATACGGAGGCTTCCCAGAAACACCATTCTTGTCCAACAAAGGGAGTTGGTGAAACTTCAACCCAGGGGTGTGGGACCCAGTGTAACTGTGGAAACTGAAGGACGGTGCCAAAGACATGTGGATGGGAAAGAGCGTGCTGAGGAAGTCAGATGGGGCTCCGTACCATTTGTAAAGGAAACTGCAAGTGTGTCCATGTGTGTGATGAACAGAGAGCTCTAACTTGCTGTGTTAATTGGTGTGCCTTCTGGATTATGGAATCATGGGTGGTTTTATTTTCTTTGTATTTCCCAAACTCACTTTTTCAAGACAGTAACTGCATATCATCAGGAAAACAACAACAACAACAACAACCAGTTCCCATCAAGTGTGAGAGTCTGCAAAAGATCTTAAAGCGCAACTTTCAAAATGTTACAGTTTTCTCCAGGTGATGAGATTAACGATCTCTTACTGTAAAAAAAAATATTTTTTAAGAAAGCTTTCTTTAGTAACTTTTAAGAAGTCTGATACTTGACAGCATCTATGGATAACATACCTCCCCAAGGTCAGCTCTCAGAGGCTGGGTCAGGAACTTTCCAGGACAGTTAGGACCGAGGCCAGACCAGGGGCCAGACCAGCAACAGACAGGGAAGGGTCTGGGTATCAAGACAAATCTGCCACATTTCAGAAAGGCTTACCTGGCCCCAGCTTGGAAGGCAGTGAGCTGGTCTGTGGTCGTGGCTGACCATTCTGGTGAGTAACCCCCTCAACAGCCCAGCTGTGGTCCCCAAGCCAGCCCACAGCCCCCTTACCCTGGGTGGCAGACAATCAGAACATTAACCAGGTGGGACTGGCCACAGCTGCAGTGACCACTGTAGTCAGAGTCAAATGTGTGATGGAAGCAATTGGCCATTGTGTCCCATTGCCTCAGTCACTGATGTTTCTTTTGACCAAGGACTATTGACCTGCCCTATCTGCGTCACTCACAGTGTCATGTGGAGTTGGGAAGCCAGCAGGAGCAGCTAGCATGGCCTTGAGGCATATCAGGTGTCATGGGGACATGAAGTAATCTCAGCTGCCTGTCAAGGACCAAAGACTCAGAATCCAGCATATGTCAAGCTACACTCACACCTTGGAGCCTCCACTTCAAAATAAGGATGGTGGCTGCCAGCCACTGGCAGGTAGGAGGGAGGGCTGTGTAAACACCCAGCTCCCTGCACAAGGTGGTCTGAGACCATGTGAACTATGTGAGCAGGCTGAAACAAAAGGGCTTGTTTATGACTTAGCTTTGAGAGTTGCACACCATTTTCACAACACAGATCAGCTCAGTTGTGTGAAAGAGGGGCTGTACAAGGTCCGGGGTGATAGCATATGGATTTGGGGGGACACCTTGGAGGCTGGCAGCTACATCAGGAATGTGGTTTGCTGCTGAAAGGGAGGGAGAGGAAACAGACCTGTCTACTCACCTTTTTTAAAAAAATATTTTATTTATTTTTAGAGGGGGAAAAAGGAAGGAGAAAGAGTGGGAGAAAAACATCAATGTGTGATTTCCTCTCATGTGTTCCCTACTGGGGACCTGGCGTGCAACCCAGGCATGTGCCCTGACTGGGAATTGAACCAGTGAACCTTTGCTTCACAGGCCCATGCTCAATCCACTGAACTACACCAGCCAGGGCTGTCTACTCATCTTGAATCACAAAGCCTTCTGGGAAAGCTCCAGGGTCTGTCCTGGTGGGGGGGGTGGTGTTGGTGGTGACCATCACCTGGCAGTCTGTGGGTTCCCCTTCCCACTGTATTTCAGTGTCAGCCATGATGCCAGCATTACACCAGGATTCTGCTCCTCTCCCATGGTCCATGTTGAAAGCCACAGAATATTGGGTGTATAGTGTTCTCTCTGGGCTGTGGTGGTGGTGGGAGGACCATGGGAAAGAAACAAAACCCAAGTGCACCATCCTTTAAAAAAGCATAAAAGACAATAATAGTGGATTTTTATTGTTGGGAACTGCTCTGCCTGGTTTCAGAAATTGTAACCATTTAAGGCTGCGTGTGCGACCTCCGGGATGCGAGCCACTGAGGAGACAAGGGTTGTCTCTGGCAGCAGATGCTGCCCCTGCTTCATCCCCCTGTCCCCAGTGCATGGTCAAGGATCTATGATGGGTAAGACTCTTCACAGCGAGGAGCAACCTAAGCCAGAGTCAATCACCTGGGAGGCCATCACGGAGGCACTCAGCGGGGGGTGGGGGGAGCTGCAACAAAGAGGCAGTGATAGACCTTCACCCCGAGCCCCCCACCCCAGCTATTCTGACATAGCCCAGTCCCCATGTCCTCTGGGAGATAGTGCTTCCTGGCTCTAATCCACTTAAGGCTGAAAACCTGTGACGGAGAAGACAGTGCAACCTTTTACCAGCCACGCAGGATCCGGTGTAATCTGGCAAGAGAAAGAATTCTTAACAATCCTGTGAAACCTGCTTAGCTAAGAATGCTTTTAGTTAAATGTTTCTATTTTCCCACAGTTTTATAGCCTTTTACTTGATACACCCAATTTAGGAGAAGCCCTAATGGTTCTTTTTATACTATCTACTGTTTACTGCCTATCCGTGATTAGTAAGTTGTGCCTGAATTCCTGTGTAAAAAAATAAAATAAAATAAAAGCCTGTCTAGGCAAAGGGTAGGCAGCACTCTCCCCTAGAGTGTCCTGCCCCTTTTCTCCAGAGGATTCGGTAGTCCGTGTGAATTTGTCTTGATCATCCCTAACTCCGTGGGCACTGCTGGTCAGTGCACATGTCGATTTATTATTGAAATCCATGTAGGTTATATACTCTTCTTCACAAGCCTGGCACTGGAAGGACAGAAAGGTCATTTTAGGTCACGGGGGTGGGTGTCCCCCTTGGGTGAACCCAGTCCAGCAGGAACAAGGTGGGTCATGCTTAGGTCTCCCTCATGCAGGACAAGGTATGATGGGGTCCTCAATAAATGTTTGACATCTCTGTGTATTGAACTCAGCTCCGGTTCTAAGAAAAGTGTGGCCTCTGGGAGCTGTTGGCACCCTTCCTTACGCTTATACAGATGCAGATGTTTACCCTGTTCTCACCCCAAGTCTTGCTGGACTCGCACCCATTGGGTCCATGGGAATTTCATGCTCTTGGGCCATTGTGGACACTATCTGTGAATGGGTGGCCAGGAAGGACCAATACTGTGCATATCCATTATCCCATCAGAGTTCACTTCACAAACAAAAGTTTAAAGATCAAATAAGCACTAATTTCAAGATGGTGTCAGTGATGTATGAAGCCCTGTGCGGCCCAGGTACAAGGAAAGTGCATTACAGAAGTTTGTGTGTTGCGGGCTTCATGAATGCCACATACAGATTGGGTGCATCTGTCACAGGAGAAACTCGGTTCTCCTTGTCAATGCAGTAAGAAATTGCAGATCAGCAAGTGTATTAGCACGCAAGCAGGGTTTATTAGTGATACGTTCTCATGGGAGAGGACAGGTCTTGCTGAGGCGGGAGTGAAAGAGCTTGGATGGCAAGGGCACCAGGTCCTTTGTCCTGACTCATAGTTGGTGGGATGGAGGTGAAGTTACATATTGACAGGTAAAAGTGGTGCCAGCTTCCATGGGGGACATGACTACCCAAATGTAGGTGTGGGTGTCATAGCCTAAATCCTTATCTTGCTTCAGATCCCTTTTGGTCATCTTGTAATATAGACACATTACAGAATTAAAGTTGAGGCAATTACCCAGTTACCTATGGGCTTTTTCTGTCAGCACTAGGGACCCTCTCATAAATCAGATAGTGACCAGAGGCAATTAGCCAAATTTGATTTACAGGTCCTTTCCTTGAGTGCTGTGGACCCTCTCCTATCTTCTAGGCCTTGGGATGAAGTTTCAAATCCTTTCTTTCCCAGATAGTGGGAATGATACCTAGAATGTCAATGTGTTAGCATGGTGTTTCTTCTGATGCTGGATAATATGGCAATAGAATTGGACCAGGCTGAGGTCTGCTGAGTACTAACTCCTCCTTGTTCTTCCCGCCTTGGCTCACCATCTATCCTAACACACCAGTGGGGGCACATGCTGTTCCCAGTGTCAGTTCTCAGCAAGGGGTAGCCAAGGGTCTTGTTTCACATGTCACTCTCAGTACCACCTACCTGTGTTGAAGAGGCTCTGAAGGTGCACAGGGTCAGTGGGAGGGTGGTGACTTGGAGGGAAGTGAATCTCCCACCTCAGGCCTTCTTGGGGAATCTGAGTCTCTGTGGTGAAAGCAGTGGGGTCTGCTCAAATTCTGAATTTGGATACAGACTCCTACCCTGTCCTTACCTTCCTTTGTCCAGCACTAAAGACCCAGAAGACA
This sequence comes from Sturnira hondurensis, assembly GCF_014824575.4. Taxonomy (NCBI): domain Eukaryota; kingdom Metazoa; phylum Chordata; class Mammalia; order Chiroptera; family Phyllostomidae; genus Sturnira; species Sturnira hondurensis. The sequence continues at coordinate 5,556 of NW_028096280.1, forward strand.
TGGGCACTGAAGGCTGTTCAGCAGGACTTGTGATCTCAGCGATCCTCTTGCCAGATTCTTTCTGTGCTGACTCCAGTTTGAATGTTAAACTGAAAGGCTGGAGTTCCCATTTCCGTTGTACAGACTAGTAAGCAGGCAGAGAGAAGTTGAGAATCATGCCTTACATCACACAGCTGGAGAAGACAGAGCTGAGACTCACACTAAGGACTGATGTGGAAACTGTGTGCTGTTCACCAGAAAATGCTGACCCTGAAGGGGCAGCAAGGACAGTGAGGAAGACGAGGTGTACATACTGAGCCCGGCTCACATACATTTCTCCCTGCCATTCACCTCTGAGGCTCCAGAGGTTGTAGGAAACTAGAAGAGCCAAGAGAAGCCAAGGGAGGAGTGTAGGAAGCCTATTAGGAGAAAAGGCCCCACTTCCCAGGATTCCGGGGAATTCCCTTCTCTGATGCATCTGTCTCAAGTCCCTCTTTTTGGGCAGAAACCAAAGCAGATTGACTAAAGGCTTATGCATTTGCAGGCCTTGAATTTCTGTGGCTGTGTGAGTTCTTTGTGGCTCTTATGGAACTCTCTGCTTTCAGTGATGGGGGGAATGAGAGACATGGGCTACATATTTGTATGAAGACAAAACATTTTAGAAAAGAACGTCAAAAAGCCATGAAGTAGATTGGTGCTGACATCCCCATATCACTCATGGAACTGTTTGTCCATCTCATCTCTTGTCATAAACCTGGAGGATTTATTTAACCAGTCACTTGTATAGTAATTGCAATCTTGGGGAGAGTAAGAGGCCATAGACTTCCTATGGCTATTGAGATGCAAATTAACACTCAGGACTCACTCAGTCCACCTGCATAGAGCTTCACCCCTGAGTGTGTCCTCTGGTGTCTGATGAGATGTGCCTTTTGTGTAAAGCCTTGCTTGCACTCCCTGCAAATATAGGGCCTCTCCCCTGAGTGTGTCCTCTGGTGTCTGATGAGAGTTGACTGCTGTGTAAAACCTTTCCCGCACTCCGTGCAAACATAGGGCTTCTCAGCTGAGTGTGTCCTGTGGTGTCCGATGAGAGCTGACTTGCATGTAAAGCCTTTCCCGCACTCCTTGCAAACATAGGGCCTCTCCCCTGAGTGTGTCCTCTGGTGTCTGATGAGATCTGACGTGCATATAAAGCCTCTCCCGCACTCCCTGCAAACATATGGCTTCTCCCCTGAGTGTGTCCTGTGGTGTGTGATGAGATATGACTTGCATGTAAAGCCTCTCCCGCATTCCCTGCAAACATAGGGCTTCTCTCCAGAGTGTATCCTGTGGTGTCTGATGAGATCTGACTTGCATGTAAAGCCTCTCCTGCACTCCCTGCAAACATAGGGCTTCTCCCCTGAGTGTGTCCTCTGGTGTGTGATGAGATATGACTTCTGGGTAAAGCCTCGCCCGCACTCCTTGCAAACATAGGGCTTCTCCCCAGAGTGTGTCCTCTGGTGTGTGATGAGAACTGACTTCTGTGTAAAGCCTCCTCCACACTCTCTGCAAACATAGGGCTTCTCCCCTGAGTGTGTCCTGTGGTGTCTGATGAGAGCTGACTGCTGTTTAAAACCTTTCCCGCACTCTCTGCAAACATAGGGCTTCTCCCCCGTGTGTGTCCTGTGGTGTCCGATGAGAGCTGACTTGCATGTAAAGCCTCTCTCGCACTCCCTGCAAACATAGGGCTTCTCCCCTGAGTGTGTCCTGTGGTGTCTGATGAGATGTGACTTCCGTGTAAAGCCTCGCCCGCACTCCCTGCAAACATAGGGCTTCTCCCCCGAGTGTGTCCTCTGATGTTTGATGAGATGTGACTTGCTTGTAAAGCCTCTCCCGCACTCCCTGCAAACATAGGGTTTCTCCCCTGAGTGTGTCCTCTGGTGTGTGATGAGATATGACTTGCATGTAAAGCCTCTCCCGCACTCCTTGCAAACATAGGGCTTCTCCCCAGAGTGTGTCCTGTGGTGTCCGATGAGAGCTGACTTGCATGTAAAGCCTCTCCCGCACTCCTTGCAAACATAGGGCTTCTCCCCAGAGTGTGTCCTCTGGTGTGTGATGAGATATGACTTGCATGTAAAGCCTTTCTTGCACTCCCTGCAAACATAGGGTTTCTCCCCTGAGTGTGTCCTCTGGTGTCTGATGAGACCTGACTTCCGTGTAAAGCCTCTCTTGCACTCCCTGCAAACATAGGGCTTCTCCCCTGAGTGTGTTGTCTGGTGTCTGATGAGACCTGACTTCCATGTAAAGCCTCTCCCGCACTCCTTGCAAACATAGGGCTTCTCCCCAGAGTGTGTTCTCTGGCCTCTGATTAGATGTGACCCATCATTTAAGCCTTGCGAACACCCTCCATGCTCGACTGTTGTTATTCTTGACATTCCTACTTTCACAAAGAACTTGCCTGCACCCTCTGGACTCTCTTTCTGGCCTCTGCGGGGCTCTTCCTCCATCATTTGCTCATGTTCGTTAGAGCTTGTCATTTGTTCTTTGGAAGGTTGGAAAGATCTTGAGATTCTCTTTTGACTGGTCCTTTTAAGCAAAGGTTTGGACCTCTCTTTAGCCTCTTGACCTTCAATTTTATCATTCCAGTTGTGTGTATTAGTATGTTGTTGATGCCAATTCTGATCCTCTGGACAGGGTTCCTCTGCTTGGAGGTGTTTTCTTGCAGATGTTCCCTGGAGAATTTGAGAGGGATGATTGAGTTTCACATGTTGGCTGAGGTATTTCTGAGTGGAGAAGGCCAGAGAGCAGGAGGGACATGGGTGAACCTCTGGCTTTGGTTCCCCTGAAAGAGAAAGGTTTGGTCAGGGAGATGTTGATGAAAACGCTTGGGCCGTATGACACGTCTCCTGGTAAGACCTGCCCCATGAATCCTTCTTTCTGTGGTGACAACGCAAGCTCTTTACCCCTCAAAGTGTCCACTTGCAGTTTATTTTCCTTTTTATTTTTTGCAGTGCCTCTTCAGAAATCTAGAAAGCCCACACCAAGGGTCTTTTCTAATATTGCCCAGACTAGGGGCTTTCAAGGATCACGAGAGGCCATTTCACTCCCTGTGTGGATGGAACTGCAGTGACCTTTTCCATGTATCAGTATCTTCTAAGTCATGTTAAAAAGGAAAACCACAGGCCCCAACTAGGAATTGCTTCTCTCTGGTTTCCAAAACAGTCAAATAAAATGTCCTTCCTGCCCTTGCTGGTGTGGCTCAGTGGTCAAGTGGCAGAAGCAAAGAGTTGCAGGTTCAATTCTCAGTCAGGGTGCATGCCTGGGTTGTGGGCAGGTCTCCAGTAGGGGGCGTGTGAGAGGCAACCAGGCATTCATGTTTCCCTCTTTCCCTCTAAAAATAAATAAAATCTTTTAAAAGTCCTTCCTCAAGCCTCACACCAGATATTCATGCTTCATTTCATTCAGCGCTAGCCCATTTCAAATACACTGAGAACTCCTCTGTTTCAAAATACTTCTCCAACCACCCGTCTTACACGCCTGACTCCTGTTCCTCTCTGGCCGATCTACCATACTCTCTCACTTGGAGATGAAGTAATCTCTGAGGGGATTCCCCACTGCAGTTTATTTATTTATTTTCTTAAAGATTTTATTTATCTTTATAGGGGAAGGAGAGAGGGAAAGAAACATCAATGTATGGTTGCCTTTTGTGCGTCCCCTGCTGGGAACTGGCCTGCAGGGAACAGCCTGCAACCCAGGCATGTGCCCTGACTGGGAATCGAACCGCGATCCTCTGGTTCGCAGGCTTGTGCTCAATCCACTGAGCTACACCAGCCAGGGCCCCACTGGAGTTTATTTTCTAAAAATTAACGAAGTATAATCAGAACAGAGAACACACCACTCAACAGCTGACAACTACACACTTGCACTCAGGAAAGTCCCCAGTGTCTCAAGTAGGATCATCGTCACTGCATTTCCAGGTTGCTAGGCATCTATCTGAACTCCGTTCTTATCCTCTATGCTGAGACAAGATCTGCGTGACCCTCAAACAATTCAACGCCGCACCTCTTTTCTTCCCTGCACTAGCTGCTCCCTTGGCCTGGGATCCTTTGCCTGCAGTATTTTTGTAAATGTTGTATCTGTAGAGACCCGTTCCCGGACCACCTGCCACACTGCACCTTCCCTCACACTGATCCCTTAGGCACTTGTCCTGGATTAGTTTTCCCCAAAGCACTAACTGCTCTGTAGTGTTGTGCACATGCAAGCACATGTATCTGGGTTTCCGTCTTTCACCAGTCAGCTCCTCAAGAGCAGTGATTGTGATCCTCATGTTTATCTGTGTTTCCATGTCCCAGGATGCTGTGCGCCAGAGTAAGACCTCACATGATAATTCACTGATATGATGAATGAATGCAGCACCGTGCCTGAATGGTGTGGCTTGGTGGGTTGGGTGTTGTCTGAAAACTTATCATTACAAGTTCAATACCCAGTCAGGCACATGCCAGGGTTGTGGGCCAGTTGGGGGCATGCCATAGACAACTGATTAATATTTCCCTTGCACATTGATTTTTCTTTCTCCTTCCTTTCCACTCTCTGTAAAAATAAATAAAAATTTGTTTTAAAAGACTTATGTATTTATTTATTTTTAGAAAAGGGGGAAGGGAGGGAGGGAGAGGCAGAGAAACATCAATGTGTGGTTGCCTCTCACATGCCCTGTAATGGGGACCTGGCCCGAAACCCAGACATATGCCCCAGTGGGGAATCAAACTGGAAACCCTTTGGTTCACAGGCCAGTGCTCAAGTCTCTGAGCCATACCTGCCAGGGCAAAAATCTTTAAAAAATAATGAATGCCTATAAAGAAAAATGTTCTATTTACAAGTATGGAGAAAAATTAAGAAGAAACAGCAATAAAAGTTTCAGAAAAACTGCCTTGGTGAAAGGACTGGTTAGTACATTGAAAACTTTTTTGCCTTTCAATCTTTCAGGCCAATATGTGGTTATGTATTTTGTTCATGAAATATTTTAAAAATAAAAAATATAAAAATTTTGCCTAAGAGTCAAAGGCATATGAATGAATTATGAATTTCTGAAGCATGTGATTTGAAAGTATACTGACTTTAGAGTGGATTTTACTCTAGTTAAGAGTTGAATCATGAATATTTCTAAGGAGAATTCTCTTTCTTTCTGTTTTGAAGAACAGTGGTGCCCACCTCTCCCAGCTGCGAACTGTCTTTTCCACTTGCTGCCCCACTTGCTGCCCAGCTCCTGGCCATACTCGTCCGCGTACCAGACCAGCAGCTCACAGCCCGGTCTGACAACCCGGCAGGTTCGGTAGAAAATCTGCCCATGGTATTGAAAGGCCACCAGGTTCTGCTCTTCATCATCCCGGGCACAGTTCACATACCTGGGATTGAGGCAGATGAAGGGAAAGAAAACCACAGTGATGAGTTCCCACTACCTGTTACATACATGTCCAGCTCCTTCCTCACTGATTCTTAAAGCCCTCAGGCTCTGGTGTTGCCCACTGCCCCTAATGCTCCTGGGGAAACTTCTGTTAAGTGTCTGAGTGTCTGTCAGTGTGTCATGTGAATTCCTACCTCCAAGTCCTGCTTGCAGTGTTCATCCTGCCTATTACTATTTTCTCAAACCCAGTTCTAGACTTAACCTCCACCCTGACTGGCCATAATATCCAGTGATCTCTGGTTTCTCCAAACTCTAAATCAAGTTGTCTCACACCACAGAACCTGGTGCTTGATCTAGGGCTCTGCTTCTGAATTAGCTCACTAGTTATCCAGTACTCAGCCCACGTCTGTTTTCTCTTGAGAGGCCTTTCTCCAACCCCACTACACTTTATGTAGGATACCATTCACTTGCCTGCCCAAGGTTATTATAGAAAATTGAATGTCTTTTTGTCTTGTTAGAATAAAACAGAACAATAGTAGTTGATTCACATTCTGTTAACCCTGATAAAAGACAGCCCCTCTCAGGAAAGGGCCCATGACCATTCCTCTTTAGGCCTCAGAGCCCAGCTCTAGTTAGAAGTGAGGCTGGGATGGTTTGCTACCCTCACAGGTTTAGGCAATCCTGTTGAAAATTATAGTTTCTAAAAGCAGTTGGTTTAATGTCTGTCTGCGAGAGGTCCTCCATAAGGACATGGGTTGTGTGATCTGAAGTAATGTAGTCCTTCACTGTAACTAGAACACGGTAAGTGCTTAATATTCATTTGATAAATTAAAGGAATCCAGTGTCCTTGGTGAATTTAGGCTCTTCAAGGTCCTTTTCAGCACCCAGATGGTGTCTAGCAGAGAGTTTTATATTTTGAGGACACATGCTATACTTTTTTCCTAAAAGTCCCCTGAAATGAAAGAACACTGTATGGAGAAAAAGAAGGAAAAAAGGATTAAGGGAGACCACTGAGGGAGGCATGATGAGAGGGACAGATATATGGGCTTGTGGGGGATGAGAGTCCCCTCTGTCACCCAGAGACCTGTTGACCTCACCTCATCCAGTTGGCCCAGGATCTGTCCTTTCCATCCACATACTCATAGCAGTTTCTCCCTTTGGTGATCTGGGTTTCAGAAAAGATGTTAAAGACCTTTTATTTTTTTGGTGGGAAGGTAATAGTCAGAATTATTTTACTCCATAGTCATCAAAGCTCATTCAGCCTATATGGGGATTCAACTGCCAGCTGTGACCACATATTTTTTTACGCATCATCTACACATCTGAGTCTACCTGTCCAATCACAGTAGGAGCCCCACAAGGGAGAAGCCACTCCTTTGTGTCTGCACCACTTTGCTCCCCCTTACCTTCTGATCCTTAAACAGGAGCTCTGTGTTCATGTGAAGTCCAGTCAGTACACAGAGCTAACCACATCATCCCCTCCATGTCTAGCACATAAGAGGTGAGGTCCTTCCAGGCCTCAGAAGGAATGTGGGAAGCCAGAGGACAGGGGAAGAGGTAAATAGTTCTCACCAGCCAGGAGTATCTGCTCTTGGCTGCCTCTTCATCTTCTGTGATGTGTCCTTCATAAGGGCCAAAGTGCAGACCCACAGGCAAATCAGCTGCTTCATTCCACACTCCAAGCCCAGCCTCAGGGATGCCAGATGGCCCGATTCTCAACCCAGGGGGCAGGGTGAGGGCTGAGTGGTGGGGATGCCCCCTCTCCACTGCACTGTCCTTTACAAAAGTAGGGGGCCCATGTACAGCACAGCTTTCGATGAAGAATTTCTGACACTTCTCACAATCTGGAGGCAAGAACAACAGGGTTAGGAAAGGTATAGTGCATGTTCGTGGACACAAAGAGCTTCAGAGGGAGTCCGGCACTCACATCATTGAAACTCAATCCTGCACTCCAGGTTACTAGAGGAAGGGAACGATTTGGGGACCAAAGGACTAGATGAAACTATTGTATCATAATATACTTCTTAGTGTGGGTCACTTACAAAGGTAGTCATCATCCTGGGGTTCGTTGATCTCTTGGTACCCACAAACCTCTCTTTCTTGTAGGTTGTACATCTTCACATCCATCTCCTTTCTCCTGAGTTCTGAGTTGGAGAAGAGCAGGTGAGCGAGGTTGGTGGGGTCTAGAGCATTAGTTCCCATTTTGTCAGATAACACACAATCTCCTCCCATCAAATGATCACCTGTTCTTTTGCACACTCTGGTATTTTACTGTTAACTATTGGTTCAGAAGATGAAGACTCCACACTAACTAATGACTGATTCAATTTTAGTTTCTAGATCTTCCCATTATGAGGTTTAATTTGCCAACCTGTAATCATAAAATATTTATGGAGTGCACATTATGAGCTAGGCACTGAGTAAAGGCCTAGGCACACAACACCAGTAAAGTGTGGTTGCTATTATCAGAGATGGATGTATTGGACAAGTTGCATGTGTCACCTATTTTAAATTCAATTTCATGTTTCAAACAACATATGAGCGAAATATCCTTACTTCACTTTACACATTAGCATTTGGGAGCTCAGAGAATTTATAGGATTTGCCCAAAGGACCAGTGGTATCTTTACACTCAGCTTAGCCCAGCCTAAATCCAGGCCCATCCATAGTCCACCTCGAATACCTAGGTATATTTATCAGCCCTTGTATATGACTTAGAACTAAAGTTTCCAAATTATTTTTTCTTACCTGATTTTTGTCTAGTGTGCTTTCCAAAGGCACATGCTTCTCCAGGAGGGGGCACTGGTTTCTGGCCATGCTCTGAGTCACTTGCAGTCATTAAATTTGCTATTCCTGATAATTCCTTCAAACTGTCTTCATTGCTTAATGGCACTGTGGATGTGGCCTTCAATATAAGAGTCACACATTAAAAGATAACATGTATTTACTTTTTTGAGGCTTATGATACATTTTACATGCATGTCTTTGATACTTCAACCCTTGGAAACACATAGGGAGTATGAATACTAGAGGGGAGAGAGCCGATGTGGATAATGAACCCAAGATTAGAACTCGTGCCTTATGGCTCTCTTCTTTAACTGTCTCTATAACATTGAGTGAAGGATATTAGGAAAAGAATAAAGAAATAGTTGGCAGAAACATATCTAGACAATAAATAAAATGATGATAAAATTTGCAATACCTTAGAAAGGATATTTGTACTTAGATCAGCTGGTTCCCACCAATTTTGTTTGAATAAGGCTGTATCAGTAGCTAGTTGTCTTCAGTTTCATGACCTCTAACATGCTAATTTTCAATGTCACGGTGAAAGTGCAATTAAATAATGCTCACCAAAATGTTCTGTGAATTGTGTAATACAGTATGAATGTGAGATTACAATCCTGCTATCAATTTACTCCTCAGCTCTCTCCATATTTCACATCTCAGAGAAATTGCCTTCAGCGTTCATTGATCATCTTCTAGTTTAATTTGTAATTGTGAAATCACTCAGCAAACATTTGGGGGCCCTCGGGGGCCCTGATCTGGGCCTGTAACCTCTGAGAAGTCTCAGACATGGACCAGCCTCTCAAAGAGCTCACAAGGCGAAGGGGGGCGGGTTGAACAAATGACTCTAAATAGGATGAGAGTGGCCTCATTGGAACTCAGAGAAAGAAGCTGTTCCTTCACCCTATAAGAAAGGGCATTTGAAATCAGTTCCGGATGGATGAGTTTCTATAGAAGAGTGTGTAACCTATGTGATGTCCTTAAGTCATTTTATTATTTGTTGTTTCTCAATCATCGAACCTGAAGCTCCTCAGGAGTGGGAGATGCTTTTTTTGATTAGAGTGGGAAGCTGTGATCCTGGACATTTTACATTCTTCTTCACCTGGGACCACCCACTGCACCAACTGCCCACACATCGTACACTTTCCTCATTCAGAGGGTCTTAGTGCATTTCTCACTTCAGCATAGCAGAGAAGAACTTTGGTTGAAACAGTCAGTCAGATGATTCATGTAAGGACATATGGATAAGACAATGTAAAATTTAGAAGCTGTGAAAGTTTATTTTTCTAATTTTTAAAGAAGATTTTGTTCATTTTCTTGAGAGAGGGGAAGGGAGGGAAAAAGACAGAGAGAGAGAAACAGTGACCCCAACCTGGAAACTGGCCCACAACCCAGGCATGCGCCCTGACCAGGAGCCAAACCGGGGATCTTTCACTTTGCAGCATGACAACCTACTGGTCATGGTGGTGAGGGCAAAACTCTGAAAGTTTTAATGAGTTTGTAAGTGTTTTAGAGAAGCAAATATGGGTTACATTGCACTACCACTGATTCTGTGATCTTAGACATTTCTATATCTCTGAAAGAGTCAAACATTTCTATATCTCTGAAAGATCACTTTCCTCATTGTAAATGGAGTTATATAGTACATACCTCATCGGGTTGTTGCAATGTTTGAGTGAGTTTATTCACATAGAATTCTTAAAGTCTGAAACATTGTGAGAATGAAGCAAATGGTAGTTACTATTGTTGCTGTAGTTGTTAACTATTAAGATGATGGTGAGCCCTGGCTGGTGTGACTCAGTGGATTGAGCGCTGGCCTGCAGAGTGAAAGGTCAGCAGTTCCATTCTTGGTCAGGGCACATGCCTGCATTGGGGACCAGGTCTCCCACTTGAGGGTGTGTGAGAGGCAACCTATACAGGTGTGTCTCACACATGCTTCTCTCCCTTACTTTCTCCCTCTCCCCTCTCTCCAAAAAAATCAATAAATACAATCTTTAAAAAAAGATGGTAATATCGGACAATGTGTTGAAGAGACGAGGAAAGGAAAGCAGCAGTTCCTAGGATACTTTCTGCATTTTCCCATTCTTACCTGCATTTCTATCCAGGAGGAAAATTTTCTTGTCAACAGGATTTGGGAAATACTGACCTTCTGGTGTTTATTCTGTTCCCTTCTGAAGGGCACCCAAGGATGCTTCACTGAAAGATGATGAGAAATTAGTGTTTTGGTTGGTAACTGTTCCTAAAATCTGGAGATTCTTTTTAGGGACACAGAACTGTAAATGAGAGTAGTGCAAGAACAATCCATGGATGGTTGGAAAATGTTTTCCGAGGTATCTTTAAGGCCCATGCTTCTAACTGGGGCCATCCACTAATTTCATTAGAATGATAAAAAATAGACAAAGTTTCTTCTACACCTCCTCCTATGTTCATAGAACATCTATTACATTTATTAAAAAATAAATTGAGCCCTGGCTGGTGTAGGTCAGTGGATTGAGCGTGGGTCTGTAAACCACACGATCGCGGTTCGATTCCCAGTCAGGGCACATGCCTGGGTTGCAGGCCAGTTCCCAGCAGGGCACTCACAAGAGGCAACCATACACTGATACTCCCCTCCTTCTCTCCTTCCCTTCCCCACTAAAGATAAATAAATAAAATCTTAAATAAATAAATAAATAGGCCTCTCCTGAAAAAAATGTAATAAAAGTAACTGCACAGAGACTCCATGTCTTCAACATAACCCTTTCTCTGCTCTGTTGTCTTCGTTCAAACTGGCCTTGTCCAGGCTAAAGGTGTTGAGGGCAAGGGGGAACTAGCCAGAGCGTAGCTATAAGGAAGTAAAAGTTGTTTTGCTAACTAATGCAAAGAGGCTCCGGGACACACCCGAAGAACAGGGTGTGCCAGAGCAACGGTCAGTCAGGCAGATAGCCATCTGGACAGTTACTAGGGAAGGAAATTTTACCCCTGTGCACGAGCTCAACTAACCAATCAAGTAAGAGAGCACCGGCCAGTGCACAAGGTAAACTCACCAATAATGTGAAGCCCCATTGTACCCCTGAGCCAATCGCTAACCGCCACATTTGCTTCTGTATCCAGCTTGCTTGCGCCTCCATAAAACCCTAAGCCTGTAAGCCTTTGGCGCGACTCCTGTTTGCAGCCCTCCCGGGCACTGTGTCCTTGGACACTTTGAGAGTTCGCCCCTGCGCAGGTTAAACTTGGCCAATAAAGTAACACCTTTGAAACCCTGAAAGTCTCCGACATTTGTTCTTGCGGTTTGGAATGCAACAAGGGCACTATGAATCCCTCGTCTCCTTTCTCTGGTATCCTCCCCCCTGTGCACATACTGGCCACCCACTCCCTTCCTTATCATTAGACTCTGGTTGGCATCCACAGTCTGCTGATCACAGAAACAGAATTCCAGTCAAGTTAAAGATCACATCTTGATCACATCAGCTGTGTTTCGACCCAAGTCCCATGAAAGTGGACTGACCCCACCAATCAAACACTCATGATACAGGTCAGAACAGCACCATAGCCGATATCAGGAAGTGATACAGTGATCACCCACTTCTGACCCTGGCCCTCTCTGCAGCTCCATCATCACCATGTTAATACTGTTCCCCGTCTGTCTCCATGCAGGCCATGTGGCAGCCAGTTATGGGGACACTCCTCACTGTCCAACCTGCCTCTCTCTCTTGCAATGACAACTCTTCTGAATTTCTTATTCACTTGTATATTCTTGTACATTTACTGGTTCTTAATGTGTCTATAAATATATAAGGTGATTTTGCACACTTGAAGTTTACAGGAATAGCCCCTCACTGTACGACACACTGTTCTGCATCCTGTGTGTTCGCTGGACAAGCAAACCCTGTCCCCTGGATATGTCCCGAGATGCAGCCTGACCAACACCAGGTCCGTGTCGGGAGGGCAGCTCTGCCTCCTCCTGCCCCTCACCTCCCTGCCTTGGAGCCCATTCTTCATCAGCGTCCTCAGGGTCCTCCTCCTGGAGCTTGGTGGCCTGCCTGGGGTGGTGACACAGGAAAGCTGGTCGCAGGGCCCTGAGA
>NW_028096281.1:0-542 GCF_014824575.4 Sturnira hondurensis
TTGAGTTTACTTATCCCACTCACAGTGATTTTGGTATATATGGAAAAGTAATAGCATTCATACTCAAAAGTTATCATTGATAAAAGAATATTTTCTAACATACAGCCTATATTTAAATTTCCACAATTTCCCTAGAACATTATTTATAGTTTTCCATTCTTGACAATTCAGTATCCAGGCAAGGAAGAAGCATAGCATTTGGTTATCTTTTCCTTTTAGTGTCCTGTTATCTGTTCCATTTGCTCTCTTTCTTTCCTTTCAATACATATAACTTTGTAAAGGGTCTAGGCCAATAGTCATGGAAAATATTCCTCAGGCTGGTTTCACGTGACTGTTTTCTAAAGATTACATTCCCATTACACTTTTGGCAGGAGAACTACATAGGTGCTCTATGTGTCCCACTGGAATTCATTGCGGAGGATGGTGGTTGGGACACATAATGTCACTTATCCCATTATTGTCTATGCTATGTTCCTCACCTAATAAAGAGATCTGCCATATCTCTCCATGGCAGAGATTCTGTTTTTCACACTTCATTAATA
>NW_028096282.1:0-572 GCF_014824575.4 Sturnira hondurensis
GCATCTCTTCATGTGTCTCTGGATCCTTTGTATGTCCTCCTTGGAGAAGTGTTTGTTCAAGTCCTTTCCCCACTTTTTAATTGGGTTAGTTGTCTTCTTAGAGTGAAGTCGTGTGTGTTCTTTGTATATTTTGGAAATTAAACCTTTCTCCAAGGTATCATTGGCAAATATGTTTTCCCATACAGTGGGTTGTCTTTTTATTTTAACGCTGTTTTCTTTAGCTGCACAGAAGCTTTTTATTTTGATGAGATCCCATTTGTTTAGTCTTTCCTTTATATTCCTTGCTCTAGGGGACATATCAGTAAAAATGTTGCTGCGTGAAATATCTGAGATTTTCCTGCCAATGTTCTCCTCTAGGACTTAATGGTGTCATGGCTTATATTTAAGTCTTTTATCCACCTTGAATTTATTTTGGTGTATGATGTAAGTTGGTGTTCGAGTTTCATTTTTTTGAATGCAGCTGTCCAGTTCTTCCAACACCATTTGTTGAAGAGGCTATCTTTACCCCATTTTATGTTACTGCCCCCTTTGTCAAATATTAATTGACTACAGAGAGTTGGGTTTATTTCTGG
>NW_028096283.1:0-958 GCF_014824575.4 Sturnira hondurensis
CCTTTTTCTACTTTCCTCTTGATGTTTATTTGGGTTGTTTTTCAATAAGAGATATGTTTTGGCTGTTATGAATAAAGGAGCTATGAACATTTGTGTATAAAACATTTTGTGGACATATGCATTTGGGGGAGGTGGTATCTGACTAGGTTTGGAGTTTCTGGTTCACAGGGTAGGTGTTTGTTTCACCTTACTAGGTTAGGTACTGCTGGTTGTACAAATAGTTATACCATTTTACATTCCCAGTAGCAATAAAAGAGAGTTTTATTGGCTTCATATTCTGGGCAAAATTTATTATTATCAGTCTTCCAATTTGTAGCTATTGTAATAGGTATGTTGATAACTCATTGTGGTCTTAATTTGCATTTCTCTAATGCTTTGAGCAACAAGTAATGCTTTTTTGTAAAGATTTTATTTATTTATCTTTAGAGGGGAAGGGAAGGAGAGAAGGAGAGAAATATCAATGTATGGTTGCCTCTCATGAGTCCCCTGCTGGGAACTGGCCTGCAACCCAGGCATGTGCCCTGACTGGGAATCAAAAGCTGATAGTGTGGTTCACAGGCCTGCGCTCAATCCTCTGAGCTACACCAGCCAGGGCAACAAGAAATGCTTTGAGAAACTTTCCATATGCTTATTGTGCACTTGAATATCTTCTGAAGTGTCTGTTTAATCTTTGTCCCATTAAAAATTTTAATGTTTTACTAATTTATTTGTAGGAGTTATTTATAAAATGGAGATGACACCCTTGACAGATATAGGGCTACTTCATTTAATTGCACTTTGATTTATTGTGCATATTAGGTGTTGTGTTTTTAGAAATTGAATTCAAGACCCTCCACCAGCAAAAAATGTTAGGACTTGCTTTACTGCAGTAGTCTGGAACGGAACTTGCAATATACCCTAATTAACCCTGTACTTGTATTGTGGATATTTTCTTCCTATCTGTGGTTTGCCTTTATAC
>NW_028096284.1:0-708 GCF_014824575.4 Sturnira hondurensis
GAAGATGAAAACAACATAGACCAGAACAGAGAGAGCAGAGTCCGCATGGAGCTGAAAGACTAACATTAAAAATAATTTTTCCTTAAGAACTGGAAAATACTCAGTTGTGCTTTGGGACAATCACAATGATTCAGAAGTAGCACCTGATCTCAAATGATTATAATCTTGGCCTAAAACATTGCAGGTCTGAGAGTGAATTCCCATCTTTGTTTTACGTAAACTGCTTTAAAAAATATTTTCAAGTTTTTACTTCCCTATGTCCCATATACATGTTAGACCTACTAGGCCCAACACTAAAAGATTTTCTCTAAAACTCTGAGTTTCTGCCTGTTCAAAATAAGGAAAACAATATACAAGTCATTTGAATACGTTGGTTTCCTGCAGTAGGAAATATAACACTTTGTTTTCAAATTAACAAGTGAATAATCAAGGCATGACATTATTTGTGCGAGTTGAGGCCTTTGATTGACATTTGGTAGATTGAGAATTGAATACGACACAGTGTGAGAAAGCTTGACTTTGAGGTCCCAGGGTCCTTGGTAAATAACCAGGTAGACAGAGGGGCTAAGTCTTTGAGATAGTTGGGCGGGGGCCGGAAACCTGTGAGAACTATTCAGTGTAGCAGTTCTTGACTGAAAAGGTTTTGGGTTTTTTTTAGGAGGGGGGAGATTTAACAGATTGCAAAGGGAGAATTTTTTGACAAAAGTT
>NW_028096285.1:0-609 GCF_014824575.4 Sturnira hondurensis
CCCCTCTGTCCAGTCCTCACTCCTCTACAGAGGAGGAGTTTCTCTTCATAATTGTTCCGTCCCGCGGAACAGTCAACTGGGGTCCCGAGTCTACCTGAAACGGATGAATAGGGATGGGAACAAGAGGTGCGAAGAAAGGCAGCAAGACAAAGGATTCTGATCAAGCTGCAAATTTTATTTTAGGCGGGGCTGTTATATAGGGACAGGGAAAAAGGGGAGATGGTCCTGATAGGTTGTCCTGTGCATGCTCACTGCATGCTCTTGGCGACAGTTGGTGGGTGGGCACGTGATCAGCATCTTGATTGGTAGTTAGTACTCGTGATCAAGGGATGCCCACAAGGGTGGGGGCTACCTGGCTCGGCTGCAGTATCCTGTTTGGGGCTGCCTCAGCCAAGCCCTCCTGGTGCTATCTTCTTGAAAAGATTGCATCCGCTGTCTTTAGGCCCGACACATAATGATAAGAATTAGTCCTGCATATTCACAGCCTTTGACCTTTCTTGGCACCTGACTCCATGTTTTCTTCTTTCTTCCTTGAGATGCCAAGCAATATATATGGTATTTGGTGTCCCACCTGGTTGTCCATCTCTCAGTTGCCTCAAATAGCAAGAA
>NW_028096286.1:0-626 GCF_014824575.4 Sturnira hondurensis
TTGTTTTTTGCTTAACACCTTCACTTTTTTCATGAAGAGCCCAAACTTCCCTCCCCCCTGACAGCGGACTCTGTATATACCAGTTTGTTTTTATTTCGTTCATTACATTCCACATGAGTGCAATCTAATGCATTTGTTCCCAGATTTAATTCACTAATAATTACTGCCAGGTCCATCCACGCTGTGGCAAAAGGGTAAGGTTTTCTTCCTTCCTACCTTCTTAATGAGATGTTTAATACAGACCATATTTTGCTGCACCCCAATTTTTAATACATGCACCCCCATTTTGGCCCAACTTTCAGGGGGAAAAATCCTTCTAATTTTAAACTTAAATATTTCTTTATATTTACATGTTTTTTTGTTTTATAAAAGAATTTTGGGATTTACTTTTGAACATATTATGGCACAAGAAATTTTATGTAGTGAATAACACAAAACACAAGAACAGATACTAGCTATTTGAGGTACTACTTGTGTATAATGCACAGCCTTATTTTCCCCTCCAAAATGTGAGCCATAAAGTGTGCATTGCACATGGCAAAATACTGGGTATATAACACTTTAAACAAAATAAGAGTTTGAAAACCCATAGGTATTCTCGTTTTCAGCACTTCTCAAGGCAGGCT
>NW_028096287.1:0-14173 GCF_014824575.4 Sturnira hondurensis
CTCACCCTCCACACACAGAACACAGAGGGGACAGAGGGCTGCCCAGGTGGAATCCGAGTGCTGGTCTAGCTGGAACTGGACCCCCTGAGCCTCTCTGGGTCATCTTTGAGTCCCTTGGGAAAGGACCAGAGGCGTCCTGGCTGACAACCATTACAAAGCATAAGGACGCTGTCATTGTGTGATTTCCTGAGGCCAGTGCCTCCCACACTGGGGACAAAGCAAGTGAACGTGTTGCTTCTGGAGTATCTGCAACCCAGTGAGCTGAGGAGACGCTCCTCTAGAGTGTGGCTGCCCGGTCACCAGGGTCCCAAGTTCAGTTTTGCTCCATCACCAGGAAGTGAGATCCCTGCTTCAGTTCCCCACCTGTGCTTGCTCCTAGAATAAAGTTCCCCAAGGGTCCCACTGGGCTACTGACTGCTCACCCAGCTCCCATGCTACACACAGCTCCACCACCACTGTCCACACACTGATTCACTGACACACCCACCCCCAGCCCTGGTCGGGGGTCTCATCTGGGTGCAGCTGGGGCCTCAGCTTTGAGGAGGCAGACCTGGTGTCAGGCTCCTCCTTCTCACCAGTGAGGGGATCCTAAACCAGTTATATCTTCTCAAGACACCTTAGTCTCCCAGTCTGTGACTGGAACCCATCTGGCATCTACCTCCTATTCTGTCCTCAGGTGTGTGGCGCTATAAATACCTGAGGTGCCTGTCACCTCGTGGCCGGATCCATGGAACTCAGGCACAGACTTTGCAGTAGGAGGGACACAGAGGGACACACAGACAGCTGGCGGAAAACAGAACTCAATGCAAATAGACTGGGTCTGCTCTGGATCAAGGGGAACTCACTGCTCCTCCTCCCTGCGTCCCAGGCCCCAGGAAGGTTGAAGAGACCTGAAATTGCAACCTCATCCCTCAGGTGGGCAACCTTCCAGGGCTACCAGTGTGGACAGACTGAGGGCCAAGTGCTTCATGGGGTCTGTGTGTTGTGAGCACCAGGATGGCTTTCAGGGCCTACCCTCCTGTTCTCTCACCCCTTGTGTCCCCTCTCCTTTGAGACTAGATGGACTTTGGGACTGTTTTCCAGCAACAGAGTAGGACAAAGTGATGTGGGGTCATTTGGTGTAGTTATGGGAAGCCTGACTTCCACAGGTCCACTCTCTCCTGTGCTCATTCACTCTCTCCTTCTGTATCTGTCTCTCCTCGTACATGTCCATCTCTGCATTCTCTGTCTGTTTATCTCATGGTTCTGTTAGCATCAGTAACCAGCTGTTAATAAGGGAAGGGAACTAATGGAATCAGACATTGATGAAGCTAATTGGCTGTGGAGAGCAATCAGACACTGGGCCTGCTTTGTTAGAAAGCTACAGCTTCACTCCTCTCCCAGGTGACTTCTAAATCCCCAAATGGGCAGGAGGGATTGCTACTGGTCATCACCCAGGGAGGAAAGAAACACCTGAAGAAATTCCTCTGCTGGGCACATGCCCGGTAGAGGCCAAGATGGTGTGGGGTGCGGTTCACTTTTACTTTGTGGCAGGCTCAGTAGGAACTAAGACAAAGGAGTGTCCTGCCTGGGAAAAGGATTGGATTGGATATGGGACTCAGAACTCCCCGGACATCCAGGAAATGGATTGGTTAGGGGGAGGATCTGTGCCAGCCCAGGAAAGATTGGGGAGTTGATTGGTTAGTTTGAAAAGGTGCCTGGTTCTTTCCAAGCTCAAGATGATGTAACACATTTTGTTATGTATAATGCGCACTTTTTTGCTTAAATTTTTGAGGGAAAAATAAGGGTGCCCATTATACATGGGTATAATAACATACCACAGGTATAATATTTGGTATAATAATCCTACCCATAATGCACATTGTGGGTGCACTTATACAAGGCAAATACGGTAGTCTCCGGTTAACACAGAACCTCTCTGTCTCTCTGTCTCCCTGTCTCTCTTTCCCAGTAACATGTTCTCACTCATTTTCATAGCAGCCATGTGGCCCCAGCAGCACCTGCCTGTTGAGTGTCTGTATCATAGCAATGGGTAGACTGACCCACTTTCCATTTCAAAATCATCGAGAGGTGGAAATCACGTGACACAGATTTTAAGCAACAATCACAAAACTGCCTTGACAAAAAATATGGTCACTATTTAAAAAAAGTGGAAAGAGACTTAACCTCAGATATGAAGTATAGATTATAAATTCAAACGGAAGGAAAATTACCGAAATAAAAATGCCACTCGATGACTAAAAACCCCACTAGATGGGCTGAAAAACAGACTAACAGTTACACTGAATTACAGGAACTGGGGAGAAAAAGGACCAACAATATTCACAAAGACGGAAGAGCAATGAGCCTTGTGATACCTGGACAACAAAGTGGGATGTTCAAAGATTACAACACTTTTGAAAGAAATGGGACATTTGCCCTAGGTAATTCTCATTATCTCTATGATCGCCACCAGGGGGAGCTGTGGATCCACTTGAGGTGAACAAGGCCTGCAGGAAATTCAGATTTAATGAGCCTGAAGGCAACAGCTCACTGGCTTGAGGTATATTTTACAGCAGGTGCTTCCTCCCAGAGACCAACTCAGAGCCCACAGGCAGGCAGCCCTTGACTTCCGATAGTAGAGCTGGCCCTGGGTGAGGATGCACGAAAGTGAGGGTGGGGGAAATAAAGAGCTGAGATTTGCATCAAGCAGGACCCAAACACAAATCCTCTCGCTCCAGGGAGCTGAGGGAGATAAAAGAGACACCAGAGTGTCCAATGTCAGCTGTGTGGCCAGAGTGTCCTGGACACATGTGCACCATGACCGGGAGTCCTCTCCTGCTCCTCCTGCTCCTCCTCACTCTCTGCCCAGGTTCATGGACATTTCGGAGACCAGCTTTGGAAGGGACCTTCTGCCTTCCTTCCTCATTCCTGATGTGTCTGTTTTCATTTCAGGGTCCAGCTCTCAGGCTGTGGTGACTCAGGAGCCCTTCCTGACAGTGACCCCAGGAGGGACAATCACTCTCACCTGTGGCCACAACACTGGAGCAGTCACCAATGATCACTACCCATCCTGGTTCCAGCAGAAGTCTGGACAAGTCCCCACAACACTGATTTATGACATAGACAAGAAAAACAGGTGGACCCCAGCCCGGTTCTCTGGCTCCATTATTGGGGGCAAAGGGGCCCTGACCCTCTCCGGGGCCCAGCTCGAGGACGAGGCCGAGTACTACTGCTGGATGGTGTACAGCGGTGCTCGGCACAGTGACAGATTCAGATGAGGAACTGGGACGTAAACCTACCCTGGCCCAGCCTGGTCTAAGAACAATCTCAGGGTTTGAGGCTCCCATGATCCTATGCTTCAGCGCTCTAGACAGTCCCGATGGGACAGAGGGGACAGGAGGGACTCTTTAATGATGTGTATGCCTTGTAGCACTAAAGAGGAGGAAATCACAGTGAATGACGTAGGAGAAGCTTTTCCAGATAAACCAGAGTCCAGGTATTTACAATACTTAGGAACGCAGAGAACTTGAGCAGACCGAAGTCAAACACATTTTCACCACAAAGATATGTCCAAACTATGAATTTTGTCAGCTAAGAAAAAAGGGATGGAATCATCATTTTGTATGTGACTAAAGTGTATTTTACATCACATGGGATTATTAAGCAGTGCGATGCTATTAAAGAAAATGTAGGAATATAGATATTACCAAGTTTTGAGAAAGCTCACTTCTTATCACTTGTCCACTTTTTAGAATTTAGGTAGATTCAGTCATTTTCTCAATTGTTCCCAGAATTTTCATCATAATACATGGTTATAACTGTATCATTAGTTTAATAAAATCATTTTAAATACAATCATAAGCTATTCAATGTTTCTTGACCTGTATATCAAAATATACTGGAATGATCACATAATATTATTCTTAATGTAAGACCTACTATAATTGTATAGTATTTAAAATATTATAATTCATACAAATTAAGGCTATTTATCACTTTGTGTGCATAAATCTTTTCTAATACAGTAAATGTGTCAAATTCAACTTTAAGTTTAATTTAGGGGACCCTGGACCTTGCATAATCATGAAAACTAACATGAGACTTTCATTAATGAAACTAGGCGTATCCAGCATAAAAAAGGATGAGTGGCTCACCCTGTTGTAGTTGAACTTGACTCCATGTGATTCAATTCATTTTGTATTTCCAGAACCTATGCCTAAGAATGCTCCAGTCACCGTGGCCTGGTGGCTCAGTTGGTAGGAGCAGTGTCCTGTGCACCAAAATGTCGGGGGTTCTATTCCTGGTCATGGCATATACTTAGGTTTGGGGTTTAAGCCCAATCGGACACAGTGGGTTGGGGCAACCAATGGGTGTTTCTCTCTCACACTGAGGTCTCTCTCTCTCTCTCTCTCTCTCTCTCTCTCTCTCTTCCTTCTCTCTCTCTGGGATGAGAGTGCATATTCTCTGGAGGACTGTAGCAGTCACCCCTCCCTCCAGAAGTGAGATGCCTGGGAAGTCTCAGTCCCATGTGTGGCATGCAAAGGGACAGGGTTCTCCCAGGGACAAAATCTTACAACCTGTCCCCAGTCGCACCTGGAGGCCCAGGCTTTGGGGTGCCCACGGACAGCCTCACTACTGGCCTCGGGACAGCAGGTCTCCTTTACTATAAGAAGCCGTAACTATGTGTCCCTTCAAAGTACCCACAGGTTTGAGAAGGGAGGTCACGGTGCCACCACGAAGATGTGAGATTTCTGACGCATCAGCTACAGCAAAGTAGGAGCCTGTGTGTGGTTATCAGAGACGGGAACGCTGTGTGTGAGCCCGTCGGAGTGCACGTGATAGAGGATTTAAATCCACCTTTCCCTTCATGTCCTGCTGGGGAGCCCAGGGAGCAGGGAGAGGGGACAAGAAGTTGGGAGTCAGGGGATGGAGCAGGGAGACCCGATGGGTGTTCCTCAGCGTGTGAGATAAAACTGCATCTTGGCATCCATTTTGAAATCACTAGTGTATTTTCTGTTTATTAAAATATTATGCATATCTGCTAGTGTATAAAATTAGGTCATTTTGTACTTACCAAATTTTGAGATAAGGGGAAAGTATGGACACAGAAGAAAAAGGATTAGAAAGCTGAAGCACAAACAACACCAGTTTCCATGAGTCAGTATAAAATAAAGAAAAATGAGAAATAACAGAGCGGTAACACGGAAACAGCAGACCTCATGTCAGACAAGGCCTAACTCCCTGACTATGTTTTCCATCAGGAACACGCTGCAGGGTCAAATTAGCAGCAGGGTCCCTGAGGCGTCACTGGTACGGCTGTCTCAGGCTCCTCTAAGCCCCACGGGTCACACAGAAGTTTGTTGTGTGACATATCTGGGAGGGAATTTGAACCTGAACAATACCTGTAGAATTAGGAAATAGTGAAAGCCTTGATTTTGGAGACACAACTAGAGCCCCAGGACACCCTGACAGACAGGAAAAAGAGGCAGAGCAACGCCCCCTATTGGTCCTGAGGGACACAGCCTGACTCAGGGAGGAGCTTTCTCTGGGTGGTGCTTTCGCCTCTGAGAGATGCCCTGCTGCAGGCTCACCTGGGCCTCTCCACGTCTGCTCTCCCCCACATTACAGGTTCGTCATCATCCAGAGACTGCACACACATCCTGACCTCAGCCCAAATCCTTCCTGTTGGACAAGACAAGGTTTGTGCATCTGGCGTGGATTCTTCTTGCTCACATGTTGCGTCATGTGTGCAAATATCACACATGGTTTGAAATGAGATTGGCTTCAAATTTTCCAATTCGATACAGTTCTGTTAGGTTGGGGTCCTCTGATTCGCTACAATGAGATAATTAACTTAAGCTGCTCGACCTCATTTCAACATATATAATTAAACATGATTAAACAAAAACTTAGGCGTGGTGGAAGGGAGAGCCAACAGCCTCTGACCTCGGGTGCAGGAAGGAGGGTTAGAAGATGCTGGAATCATACATGACGACCACCTGTGCCAGATGACAGAAGCAAAAGACAGAGCCAATGCCCACACCTTTCACTGCTCCGCTCTCCTTAGGACAGAACTCTGTGTTCAGTGAGTGAGGAGGAAAAGGGAGGAATCTGGACCATTTGGGGGAAGCCCAGGAACTCTGTTGGCTGAGCCCTAATCATTGGCATTGAGCAAATCCCTCCTGAGGCATCTCCTGTCCTGTGTACAAGGAGCACTGTAGGTCATGTTTAATTGTGCAAACGTATTTTTGTGTTTGTGATTGTTTATCTGTCTGTGAATCAGGCCTGGACAATTGAATTCATGAAAGTAGGAGGGTGAGATATAAGGCAAGTGTGTGAGTCAGAGCTGAGTGCTAATGTGGTTTGGGGATCAGGTGCAGGGTAGTCACACTTCAGTGAGGACACTTCCTGCCCAAGTGTGCAAGAGCCAGTAGGATCTTTCCCGTTCTGCCTGGCCCAGAGCCCTGAGCAACCAGGCCCAATCCACCAGCGCCCCCTTCAGGTCTGAGAAGACACATCCTCCAGCTCATTTCACAGCCCCAGTTCTCCTGGGAGGGCTCTGATGTTTGCAGTTGCGTCTTTCTGATGTCACCACTCAGGTCAGTAAAATGATCAGTTTGGCTTAGTGTAGTTTGGGGCCGCGATGTTAATTTTTCTAGGTCACTAATGACCTCCAAACAGCACCATGAAGTACAAGGTTACCAGATATTAAAGGTCATTGCGTTTGCTTCTTCCTTGCCCCTGAGTTCATTAGCAATACATAATCACCTTGTGACAAGCTCCAGGGTTAAGGTTCCCCAGAGAACACTGTTAGTTCATGTCTGGTAATAATTCGACTTGGCTGACTCTCTCTGGTGGATACATTTGGTTGCTGTAGCTGTTGTAAGGGCGCCTGTTAGGTTCACCATCCCACACTGCACGTGTCTTAGCTTTTGATCCGTGTCTTTGCCATCAGGGTAGAACATTGTCTGACACAAAAGGTCTTTTGTTGTTGATTACTCTGTGTGTTCTCATTTACTCTTGAATTTATTCTGAAAATACAAATGTACAGTGGTGAGTAAAAGTAGGCTTGCAGTAGTAATGTGAATGCATAATANCACAGAAGGAAAAGGATTAGAAAGCTGAAGCACAAACAACACCAGTTTCCATGAGTCAGTATAAAATAAAGAAAAATGAGAAATAACAGAGCAGTAACACGGAAACAGCAGACCTCACGTCAGACAAGGCCTAAGTCCCTGACTATGTTTTCCATCAGGAACACGCTGCAGGGTCAAATTAGCAGCAGGGTCCCTGAGGTGTCACTGGTACAGCTGTCTCAGGCTCCTCTAAGCCCCGCGGGTCACACAGAGGTTTGCTGTGTGACATATCTGGGAGGGAATTTGAACCTGAACAATACCTGTAGAATTAGGAAATAGTGAAAGCCTTGATTTTGAAGACACAACTAGAGCCCCAGGACACCCTGACAGACAGGAAAAAGAGGCAGAGCAGCGCCCCCTATTGGTCCTGAGGGACACAGCCTGACTCAGGGAGGAGCTTTCTCTGGGTGGTGCTTTCGCCTCTGAGAGATGCCCTGCTGCAGGCTCACCTGGGCCTCTCCACGTCTGCTCTCCCCCACATTCCAGGTCCCTCATCCCCCAGAGACTGCATACACACCCTGACGTCAGCCCAAATCCTTCCTGTTGGACAAGACAAGGTTTGTGCATCTGACATGGATTCTTCTTGCTCACATGTTGCGTCATGTGTGCAAATATCAGTCATGGTTTGAAATGAGATTGGCTTCAAATTTTCCAATTCGATACAGTTCTGTTAGGTCGGGGTCCTCTGATTCGCTACAATGAGATAATTAACTTAAGCTGCTCGACCTCATTTCAACATATATATTTAAACATGATTAAACAAAAACTTAGGCGTGGTGGAAGGGAGAGCCAACAGCCTCTGACCTCAGGTGCAGGAAGGAGGGTTAGAAGATGCCGGAATTATACATGACGACCACCTGTGCCAGAGGACAGAAGCAAAAGACGGAGCCAATGCCCACACCTTTCACTACTCTGCTCTCCTCAGGACAAAACTCTGTGTTCAGTGAGTGAGGAGGGGAAGGGAGGAATCTGGACCATTTGGGGGAAGCCCAGGAACTCTGTTGGCTGAGGCCTAATCATTGGCATTGAGCAACTCCCTCCTGAGGCATCTCCTGTCCTGTGTACAAGGAGCACTGTAGGTCACGTTTAATTGTGCAAACGTATTTTTGTGTTTGTGATTGTTTATCTATC
Organism: Sturnira hondurensis; assembly: GCF_014824575.4. Classification (NCBI taxonomy): domain Eukaryota; kingdom Metazoa; phylum Chordata; class Mammalia; order Chiroptera; family Phyllostomidae; genus Sturnira; species Sturnira hondurensis. The sequence goes on from NW_028096287.1 coordinate 8,250, forward strand.
TGTGAATCAGGCCTGGACAATTGAATTCATGAAAGTAGGAGGGTGAGATATAAGGCCAGTGTGTGAGTCAGAGCTGAGTGCTAATGTGGTTTGGGGATCAGGTGCAGGATAGTCACACTTCAGTGAGGACACTTCCTGCCCAAGTGTGCAAGAGCCAGTAGGATCTTTCCCATCCTGCCTGGCCCAGAGCCCTGAGCAACCAGGCCCAATCCACCAGCGCCCCCTTCAGGTCTGAAAAGACACATCCTCCAGCTCATTTCACAGCCCCAGTTCTCCTGGGAGGGCTCTGATGTTTGCAGTTGGGTCTTTCTGATGTCACCACTCAGGTCAATAGAATGAGCAGTTTGGCTTAGTGTAGTTTGGGGCCGAGATGTTAATTTTTCTAGGTCACTAATGACCTCCATACAGCACCATGAAGTACAAGGTTACCAGATATTAAAGGTCATTGAGTTTGCTTCTTCCTTGCCCCTGAGTTCATTAGTAATACATAATCACCTTGTGACAAGCTCCAGGGTTAAGGTTCCCCAGAGAACACTGTTAGTTCATGTCTGGTAATAATTCGACTTGGCTGACTCTCTCTGGTGGATACATTTGGTTGCTGTAGCTGTTGTAAGGGCGCCTGTTAGGTTCACCATCCCACACTGCACGTGTCTTAGCTTTTGATCCGTGTCTTTGCCATCAGGGTAGAACATTGTCTGACACAAAAGGTCTTTTGTTGTTGATTACTCTGTGTGTTCTCATTTACTCCTGAATTTATTCTGAAAATACAAATGTAAAGTGGTGAGTAAAAGTAGGTTTACAGTAGTAATGTGAATGCATAATACAATAGATAATAAATAGTAATACAAGACTAAAGTGTGTTTTGCATGCTCACAGCTGCAAGCCTACTGTTTTCCACTGTGTGTGTGTGTGTGTGTGTTTGTGGGTCCTCAGAGTTTCCTTCTTCATGTGTCACCTGGAAAACTCTTACAGCCTGTTTTTTTCTAATCTATATTAGTCCAGATAAAGTTCATTTTTGAGAGCTCAGCAGGGTTTTTCTTTTTCCTTATCCTCACTCAGCTCTTCTTCCTCCTCAAGGAAATGGGGGGCACGTCTGAAAATTCCGGGCTTCAAATTGTGCCTCTGTCTATGAGTGAGCAGGCCTCCCCAAGGAGCCCACCCAGAGTCACCTCATTCAAACAAAAGGAACACCTGTCACCCAGGAAATATCAAGGTTCGAGGGCTGAGACCAATGTCCCCAATGAAGCCTGATGGGTGGACACCACAGGACACTGGGCAGTTTGCATTTGCAGGTGGGGCCAAATGAGGATGATCACCCATCTGGATTCAGAGTTCGGGAAGCTTGGACCAGCTGAGCTTTACTTGCTTCTCTCGGAGACACTGTGTTGACTGCAATTGACATGAATCAGGTGGTGATGAGCTTGTGTCCAGTATCACAGAGTTCCGCCCCCTTAGTAATGCTGGGAGACACTGGGTAGAGAGTAGATTTGAGCTCTTTATTGCTCTGAATGATTAGAAAGACCTTTAGGGTTTTAAATTTATTAAGATGATGACAAAACACTGTCTTGCTTGCCTCAGCTCTCACAGCTGGAGCAGTGAATGGTTCAGGGAATCCGAGGGGGATGTGGGGGTGAAGGAGGCGTAGAAGATCTTGACCAAAACCCCAACACCACCCTCAGAGTGGCTTTTCACTGGTTGCCACTCTGAGTGACATACACATTGAAAAGGTAGTCAGTGCTTTAAAAAACATGACCCCGTCACGGGCACCAACAGGCAAAGCCCAAGGAAGGAGAGAGTCTTAGAAGAAGGATGGGGTGGGGTTCAGGGAGTCACACCCCCTGTGAGATGGATCCACATCCCATCACGGGGGCCACTCTGAGCCTCTATGAGCCAGGGTCTGGGTGCACATTTAGGATCCACCTCCTTTTGTTTTAAGCTTTAACCTCTCCCTCAGGTCAAGAGAGGTATTCTGCTGAAATAACTTGACATTGTTGTGAAATCTAAGATTCAGAAACTCCAAGTTTTGCAGGGATCCCACAGGTGCATCCTGGAGAAGACAGAACAGTTTCCTGTGCGAACAACTATTCCAGGGCCCCTAACCAGTGAGATGCAGAGTGATGAATAAAACAGTCCAAATCATGGATGTGGTAGTTCATTCCTCAGGGGGACCATAAGATCTAGAGAGATTGTAACGAGGATCCTGCAGGGGGCGCTGTTGGGCTGTCCTAAGGAGGGGAGGGTCTGAATTCTTCAGTCTGGGAAACACACGTGGGTACTCCAGGGGTGTCATAAAAATAAATTTTTACCTGAAGGACTTTTAAATCTCTTCTTAATTACAACCAAAACCAAAAATATACCAATTGTGTACTTACAGTTCTGTATCTGCTTCTTCCTGGCCACAGAAGATTTGCTATGAGCAAAACTTAAGTGAAATGCCAGCAGATATGTGTGATGGTGCTTGTGTAGGTTTGGGGTGGAAGGTGGGTGGGGCACTGGGCCAGAAACCCTCAATCAGTAGGACTGGTGTCCAATGTGGGGTTTTCAGAATGAGTAGGAGTGAGAAAGAGGTACCTGTGAGGGACACAATGTTGTAATAACAGGTAAGAACACAAAGAGGGAGGTATCAGTCATGCAAATGAAAGGGGAAAGTTGCTTTGGGCTCCTTAGGAAGCAGCAGGGCAGCTGGGGGGCAGACAGGGGCTTGAGGGCCGTGATGACTTCTGCTGAGAAGGAAAAGCATAGTCACGGAAGGACCGTCAGTGGGAGTGACATGCACACATGGGTGTCTGCTCACTCCATTTCCAGCTGATGGGAGAACACAGTGAGCAGGGTAGGGAGGCAGGTGAGGGCCTGTCTGTGCCATCCTGGAGGAGAGGACAGTGGCCAGATCTAGGTGAGTACAGTGAAGATGAAGACAGTAGAGAAGGTTCCAGATGGTTTCCTTGGGAAAAATGCAGGCCTAGGGTCTTGCCGGGCTGTTCACTGCGAGGTGTGGATGGGTCTAGGACGGCTCCATGTTCCTGACAGGGACGTGGTTGGATGAGCATGGTCATATGCAAGACATGCAAGACGGACAAACATGTGTGAATCATGGGTTAAGGACAGTGAATGTGCATGTTTTGTCTTGTTTTTTATTCACTGACTTACTTTTGGGGGAAGTAACATAAATTACAGAGCCACAAGTAAACCTCATCATGCTCCAGACAATCAGTGCTACAATAAGCCAACAAGAAACCGTCATGGTCACGGGCACTCTTTGGTTTCTGTGTGGTCCTTGTGCTATCCCGTGAGGTGGTGTTTTCTGCGACTTACTCAGAGGGAAGCACTGAAGCTTCAGAGGAGTATGGTATTCACCTCTGAAGTTAGTAAGTGAGAGTAGACAAGACTGGACAGAAAAATGTATACATGTTTGTATATTAAAATATATACAATTTATATTAATAGCATTATTGCCACAGACATTGATTAGGTAAAGACACCAGGGAAACAACTGTGTTGATATTTTGTACATGAGTGCAATACAAGTCTCTCACACAGTAGGGTCTGCAGAAGGTGTGTTGAGTGAACAAATAGGTATTGTGGGCAGTGGGAGAGGCTTCAACTGGGCCCCTGGGGACATCGGTGTCATCATCTTGAACACTCTTGTAACAACTTCAACGCTTCTGCACATCCCCAAAGATACAACCCTGTTCTGTTGCTCGCCACCTGTGATGGGAGGTGCCCATTTACCCTGGTGGACCACTCAGGGGCTGTGGGGTNTTCCTGACTGGGACGTGGTTGGGAGAGCATGGTCATATGCAAGACATGCAAGATGGACAAACATGTGTGAATCATGGGTTAAGGACAGTGAATGTGCATGTTTTGTCTTGTTTTTTATACACTGACTTAACTTTTGGGGGAATTAACATAAATTACAGAGCCACAAGTAAACCTCATCATGCTCCAGACAACCAGTGCTACAATAAGCCAACAAGAAACCGTCATGGTCACGGGCACCCTTTGGTTTCTGTGTGGTCCTTGTGCGATTCTGTGAGGTGGTGTTTTCTGCGACTTACTCAGAGGGAAGCATTGAAACTTCACATGAGTATGGTATTCACCTGTGGAGTTAGTAAGTGAGAGTGGACAAGACTGGATGGAAAAATGTATATATGTTTGTATATTAAAATATATATGATTCATATTAATAGCATCATTACCACAGACCTTGATTAGGTGAAGACACTGGGGAAACAACTGTGTTGATATTTTGTACATGAGTGCAATACAAGTCTCTCACACAGTAGGGACCGCAGAAGGTGTGTTGAGTGAACAAATAGGCATTGTGGGCAGTGAGAGAGGCTTCAACTGGACCCCTGGGGACATCGGTGTCATCATCTTGAACACTCTGGTAACAACTTCAACGCTTCTGCACATCCCCAAAGATAAAGCCCCATTCTGTTGCTCACCACCCGTGGTGGGAGTTGCCCATTTACCCTGGTGGACCACTCAGGGGCTGTGGGGTCCTGGCTGTGTCCTGGGAGGGAAGTGCTGTTACCATCTCATGTGGATGCTGTCAGTGGGCGAGCAAGAAGAAACCCAAACTCACTTCTAAATGATCTGGACTCTCCCTGGAGACGTCTCCTGTGACTTGTGATTGGTGGACCCATGCACCATCGTAGGTGACGATGGGACAATTGAGGAGTTTTATGGTTCTGGGAATGTAACAGGGCACAGCCAAGAGGGGGGGCCCCAGAAAAGGATTTGGGATAGGGTCCAGAGCTCAGGGTGTCCAGGAGATATTAAGATGTCCTCACCCCCGCCAAGTGTCAGTTGGGGGAAGGGACAAATGGAGCAGGGCCATTGAGAATTGTTTTGCATGGCAACAGTTTCCCAGCTAACCTGTGGAATGGTCATTTAACATATCTATACCCTTTAACTGGTTTCACAGATACATTAAATAGTGGTGGCCATGATTTGAGCCAGGGAGACAGGAGTGGCTTCTACCCAGGATGTAACTTGGGGCTGCCCCGCCCCCAGTTACAGCACCTGCCTGAGAGCTTGGAGTTGATTGGCTCTACACCATGTGGGCCACACCTGCCCAGACTCAGAATGGCAGCCCAGTAAAGCTGGGAGGCTATGGGAGTCCTGGCAGGTGTAACTGATTGTAGAAGGAGTCAGAAATGGGGCTGCAAAGGAGGACTGGCTCAGGGATTAAAACACAGACTTGGAAGCCATTGGAGGGTGAGGCAGGCTGTTTCAACAGAGTGAGGATCCCTTCTTGGCCAGATGAAGAAAGAGCCACCTGGTTTTGCCAGAGTGGGGATCCCTGCAGCCAGGTGAAGAAAGACACGCACTTTTGGTGGAGTATGGACCACATGCAGCTTCGGTAGAAGAGGCCCACATGGCTTTGGGGTGCTCCCTTTGGCTGAATGACCTGGGAAGCAGGAGAGACTTTGACTGGAAAAATGGGTACAAAGAACTCTTTGCCAATGGACCGTGAGAAGGTGCCGCATGACTTTGGATTAACTGGAGATTCTGCCTGGTCAGTGACACAGCTGATGGTGCCAGTGGCCTGGAAATACGACGTGTGCTTCTTTTCCTGAGTTACGGTACCCCGGATTAGGGCAGGGGGAGAAGGAAGCACTGTGGGCATCTGTGGTTATCCTAAAGGACTTTGATATTTTTATGGGGATATCGGGTCACTACTTTAAGTCTGTATAGCTTTAAATAAATCTTTCCTTTCCTTTTCACATATATCTGTCATTAAGAGATGTCGTTCCAATTGGCAGCAGACAGACAAGCCCAGTAGGTATTAGTATACCGTCCAGGGGGTGGTGCATTTTCTGTAGCAGTTTTTGGCATCCCTGGGTGGCCCAGATATTGCACCCCCCGCCCTTGGACCTCTGTTCAGTAACAGGATGACATGTGGGAAATAAAGTATGAGG
>NW_028096288.1:0-1414 GCF_014824575.4 Sturnira hondurensis
GGGGAGTGGGAGGAGGAGAAGGGGGGAGAAGGTACAGAAAATAGCATAGACTGTAGGTAGAAAATAGGTAGGGGGGAGGGCAATAATAGTGTGTGAAATATAGAATCTAAAGAACTTGAGACACGTGGACATTAACTAAAGGGGGGGAATGGTGGGGGAGGGCGTGTGCGGGGTAGAGGGGAATGAAGGGGGGGAATAGAACAACTGTAATGGTATAATCAATAAAATATATATATTAAAAATAAAATTTAAAAAAAAAACAACAAAATTTCTCTCTTTCTCTTCTTATAAGGCCATAGTCCTATTGGAGTAGACCTCCACATCATGACTTCATTTAACCTTAATAGTCTTCAAAGGGCCGTATATCCAAATGTAGTCACACTGGGGGGTTAGGGTTTGAACATATGAATTTTAGGATGCCCAGTTCAGTCCACAGCAGCATTTATTTAGATGTTCTACTGAAGAATTAAAAGGTGATATACACTTTGTAAGCAGTGTACTCACAATGACTTCTCATTGTTAAATGTCACCCAAAAAGAGTATGTGTACCAAGATGGTATAGTGAGACAGATTGTGCTCTCCTGTAACTATATTAACCAAGAAAGGCATAATAAATATTTTGAAGTAGGAATTTACATGACTTGTCCATGTGTTAGATACATATTTTCTTTATTTTTTCTTTATGTACTTATCTACTCCCAGAAATATTTAAGGCAACTTCTAATAGTACCATTAAAATATAATCTTATTATTAAAAACCACAGATATAGAAATAAAATGTAATAAAAATCAGGTTTTAATCAACTACATTTAATACATGCTCAATAGATACTTGTTGAATAAATATATACTAGTTTTATGCAAAGCAGGATAAAATGGCTGTAGTTATTGAGGATTAATCAGTATACCTGTAGTTACCTCAACTGAGAAAAAGAAACTGAGTTACAAAGTCTCTTTATCAGATATTGGAAAGCATTCTGATTCTTTAGTTAAATTACTCTTTTTTTGCTTTTATTTATTTTTTTAAATATATTTAATTGATTATGCCATACAGTTGTCCCATTCCCCTCCTTCACTCCCCTCCACCCTGCACACCCCTCCCCCACCTTTCCCCTCTTTTGTTCATGTCCATGTGTCACAAGTTCTTTAGATTCTATATTTCCCGTAGTATTCCTGCCTTCCCCCCTGTCTATTTTCTACCTACCGTCTATGCTACTTATTTTCTGTACCTTCTCCTCCCTTCTCCTCCTCCCACTCCCCTGTTGCTAACCTTCCATGTGATCTCCATTTCTATGGTTCCACTCCTGAACTAGCTGTCCTCTTAGTTTGCTTTTGTTTTCAGCGTGGTTGTTAATAACTGACTTTGCTGTCCTTTCACTGTTCCTATTTCTTATCTTCTTTTTCTTAGGTAAGT
>NW_028096289.1:0-653 GCF_014824575.4 Sturnira hondurensis
GTGCTTCTGAAAAAACAAACAAACTCACAGACAGAACAAACTGATGGTTGCAAGATGGGGGCAGGGGAGGAGAGGGCTGTGTGAAAAAGTAAAGGGATTGGCCTGGCTGGTGTAGCTCAGTGGATTGAGCGCGGGCCTGCAAACCACACGATCGAGGTTCGATTCCCAGTCAGGCCACGTGCCTCGGTTGCAGGCCAGTTCCTAGCAGGGGACTCACAAGAAGCAACCATACATTGATATTTGTCTCCCTCTCTCCTTCCCTTCCTCTATAAAAGACAAATAAATAAAATCTTAAAAAAAAAAGTAAAGGGATTAAGAAGTACAAATCGGCAGCTGCAGAGTAGTCACAGGATGTGCAGACAGCACAGGGAATACAGTCAGTAATAGTGCAATAACTATGTACGGTGCCAGGGGGCACCGGACTCACAGGGGTCACTCTGTAAGTTATAGGGATGTCTAACCACTCTGCTGTAAGTCTGACACTAACATCATATTGAATGTCAATTGCAATTAAAATTTTTATTAAAAAGTAAAAAAGCACATTCACAAAAAAAAAATCTTAGCTCCACCACTAAAAAAGAAAAAACATTATATATTAATCTATATGGTGACATGTACAAGTCTTAAGCACCCACCTTACTGAGTTCTATGAA
>NW_028096290.1:0-1918 GCF_014824575.4 Sturnira hondurensis
GGGGGGGGGGGGGGGGGGGGGGTGTATTCCAAGAGTCCCAGTGGATGCCTGAAGCCACAGACAGTACCAAACATTATGTTCTGTGTTTTTCCCTGTACACACATACCTGTGGTAAAGTTCAATTTATAAATTAGACACAAGAGATGAGCAATAATAACTACTAATAAAACAGAGTGATTATTACATATGCTATATAAAAGTTATGTGAATATGGACTCTTTCAAAATCTTTTTGTGTTGTACACACCCTTGTGTCTATGATGAAGGTATGAGACCCAATGTCTAGGTGGTAAGATAACGTGAGGGAATGACACAGGCATTCTCTCATTCAAGGGACGGAATGGTAAAGTAATGTCAGGAGCACCACCGAGATATCGCAATGTCACGCCTCCCGCCCACAAATGCAATGCCGTTTCCATCTTAACTAAGACCCTCCCATGCGCGGTGGCCAGTTAACATGCAACAGCAAAACTAGCTCCGATGTTTTTTTATTCATGGTTTCATGGAAAGGAGATTTGTTACAACCATAGCTCTTAGCAAACCCAGCACACATTTTTTTTCACTTCCTAAGTTGAGAACTTTCACTTTTTCACCTTTAGAGGAGCACTTCACAGTTTGACTTTGGCATATCTGAATCGCTGGCATTACTATTGCTGCGCTTGAGGCTCACTATTGAGTGAAATACGGAGGACTTGGACTCAAGCCCTGAAGCACTGCGCTGCCAAGACAGTCGATCTGGTAACCGAGAGGACTGCTAAGTAAGTACTGGGTGGGGCATGTCTACAGAAAGTTAACACTGTGTTAACTTGATGTATAACTCAAATATTAAGACAGGTGCTGTACAAAAGAATCACCAAGTCAATATTCTTATAATGGCAATTTCAGTTCACGTTTCTTTTGTTTTAGAAAGCTTTTTAGGCTATTAATGAGGGGAGTAGACCATAGAGTTGATGGATCTCTCTCATAAACAAAGTGTCATGTATGAGACCAGTTTCCTCTTGCTCTCCATGTCATCTTAGTCTCTTTTATTGGCTGTTTTTCACTATTCACTTCAATAATATTGATGCTCTCAAATCTTGCTTATTCTCCCAAGCAATATTCTCCATAACCATGTCTTCAAGGACCATACACTAATGACCCCCAAATGCCTATGACATTTTTCAACTTCAGGCCACATACCCAGGCTGCCCAGTAAACATTTCACTGGAGGATCTTTAAGTAATTCAAACTCAGTATGTGCCCAAATGAACTTATCACTATCTCCTCATGTGTTCATAATTGTCTTTTCTTCCCTCATTTCAGCTAAAGACTGTCAAAGTCACCTACTCATGAGAACTGTATCTGTTACAATACTTTTGGCTGCAAGTAATGGGAAACCCTAACTCAACTGGCTCTAACCATATAAATGTATCATCTTACAGAATGAGAAGTCTAAAGTTGTGGAATTTCATGGCTAGTCAATTCACTGTCTTGATGTCATCACAAAGACTCTAGGCACTTTCATCTTGCCATGTGGCCTTCCCTGGTTTATGTACTTCTTCTGTAGACCAGTCATGAGTTGATTTCAGCAGTTCCAGACTCAGCCTCCTCGAGACAATATCCAGGGACAGAAAAAGAGTGCTCCTCTTTAATGTGGCTCTCAAGATGAAGACATGTTTTTGTTTTCCCCCCCCAGAGTTGAGCATCTACTCCCTGCTTCCAGCATGGAAAGTGAAGTCTAGAAAAAGAGAAAATGCATTTGTTGTTTGTATCTCAGCTTAATCTTATTAAGCTATAACTTACGCTTGGAGTACCTGGTGGCAGTCTTAACTTCCTTCCCCGAATAAGTAGAAAAATGAATAAAACAGGTGACATTGGCAACAGGAACTGAGCAACCGGCAACCAGAACTATGATGCCTGAGAGAAGGGAAACAAAGGAA
>NW_028096291.1:0-1106 GCF_014824575.4 Sturnira hondurensis
CTTTCCTCCGGCCAAGGTTTGCTCATCGTTCCTACCTGGCTGAGATCGAAGACGCAGGGAGCAAAGAAGCCCGTCTTCCAGATACACACATGAGCGAGTCCCTCTTGGGGGACCGCAGAATGGAAGGAGGAACCAGTCCACACCGGAGCCAGGATGCACAGCCAGCCAAGGTGGGGGACCCACGAGCAGCTCTGTAGGGGGCGCGGCTGGACGGATGGCTGTCATCCCGAGGATGGACCCCAGGCTGTGCCCGCTGCGGGGCTGGGAGCAAGGGAAGCCCTGCGCCCCGAGACCCCATTCTGACCCAGGAATGACAGGCCGCCTTTGACACAGAGTACGGGATGATTCCAACTCGATGGGGAGTTTGGATTCTGAATATTCACCCAAAACGTAAAACTGAAAGAGGCTGTGTTACCCTGAAAGTCGAGAAGTTGGAGATTTTTTTTTCCTCCCTCAGCACCACGGGTCGTGGGAGTTTAAATAGTAAGCCCGAGTCTCAAAGACAATAATGAAAAGCACCTCCCCCGCCCCATGCACCTGAAATGCACTATGTGAAACAGGTCTCCTTGTTTTTGTTCTCGGCAGCTTGACTCTGGCTATCGCAACGATGTTTCCTTCAACTGCGGGTGGTTGTTTTGCAAACGAGTGCATGGAACTGAACCCCGAGCCACACAGCATCACGGAAGCAGCGATGGGACCGGAGTGATGGGCAAGCCCGCCTGGATTCTGCCTTCTGCTCACCCTGGTCCTGAGAATGTCCCGAGAGCTGAGCCTGGTGCACACGCAGCTGCTGATGTCACACACACACGCTGACCACTCACGTGCTTAACTGCATGGTAGAGATTTTCCGTGGTTCCCGGGAGGCGAAGAGATTACGCCAACATGAGCGTGACCAGGCCACGCTGGTTTCTGGATGCTTGGCCTCAGTGTATAGCTTTCCCCGCAGTCTCCTTGGGGACAGGCCGTTGGAATTAGGCAGTGGAGAGCCCTCTGCTGTATACGAGGACAGGACAGTACGGAAGAGAAAGGTGCCCCGTGCCACGCCTGCCAACCTCCGCATGGACAACTTTGGGGCGGCCGTGCCGATGACCGCCCCCCCCCCCCCC
>NW_028096292.1:0-935 GCF_014824575.4 Sturnira hondurensis
CAAAGCTAAAGCAGCAATCTCAGCCTCAGTGACTATGGAGGCAGATAGAATAGAAAATACAGATAATGGATACCACCAGGCTGTACGCTTTACCCAGGGTTGCACTTTGAGTGCTTCCCAGTTTGTTGGCCAGATTTCAAGACTTTCCTGAACTCGAGCAGGCAGATAAGTCCATCCTCAATTATAATGACCAGTCCAGTTCCCAGGCAGGTAAGGCCACCTATGTGAGCCACACATCCAGAGGGCTTCAATACGAACTGTAGCCCATGCATCACACCATGGCCCACAGAAAGGCTCTAAAGTCTGAGTCTTACACAGGCCAACTGGACTCCAGTCCATCTGGGCACGTCTTTCAGAGTTCTCAATGCAAAAGGGTGCTAATCCAGCCAGCTCCAGGGCCTCAGCTCTGAGCCACCCCAAACCATCCTATATAGAGTAGTAGCTTAATGGCCTGGGCTGGTCATATCTCTGCATCACCCCAGCATAGATGTCAGTCCAGGTCGTATTGCACTGGGGATGTGCACTATTCCACTGGTTCTGAAGCCAAGTTCAATTTGAGACAGAAGCAGGAGAGATGCACCATGGAAGGCTGGCTGAAGTGCTCAGGGGAAGTTCAGTGCAGACCCAGCACGCTGATTTGTTAGCCACTGAGCCATAGGTATGAACCCAGTCCACTAAGGTGTTACCTTGGACTCCAAGGGCAAAAAGACATAACAGCTTAGGTACTGGTAAAGGCAAATCACGACCCTCTGGCAATGTACAAGCAAGCTTCTGGTCAGCTGACAAGACAGTGGCTGGCAGAGGGGGTCTTCCTGGGTGTGAATAGCAGACCTTTCATGCCTAAACTGGGGGCTCAGCATCTATTTTCCATAACAGGGAGAACTCTTTTTTTAAAAATATATTTTATTGATTATACCATTACAGTTGTTCTATTC
>NW_028096293.1:0-844 GCF_014824575.4 Sturnira hondurensis
ATGGGACACAGTGAAAGCAGTCCTGAGAGAGAAGTTCATAGCAATACAGGCTTACCTAAAGAAAATAGAAACATTTCAAACAAAAAACCAAACCTGATGCCTCCAAGAACTCGAGGAACAACAACAAAGACAGCCCAGAGCACGTAGAAGGAAGGAAATAACCAAGATCAGAGCAGAATCAAATGACATAGAGACTAAAAGCACAATTCTAAGGATCAATGAATCCAGGAGTTGCTTTTTTGAAAAGATAAACAAAATAGACAAACCTTTAAGTAGGCTCATCAAGAAAAAAAGAGAGAGGACCCAAATAAACACAATCAGAAATGAAAGAGGAGAGATTACAACTGATACCACAGAAATAGAAGGGATTGTAAGAAATTACTATGCAGAGCTGTATGCCAAGAAATTTGAAAACCTAGGTGAAATGGACAAATTTATAGAAAAATATAATCTTCCAAAACTCAATGAAAAAGGAGCACAAAACCTGAACACGCCAATAACAGCAGATGAAATTGAAGCAGTAATAAAAAATCTCCCATCACACAAAAGCCCTGGACCAGATGGTTTCACAGGAGAATTCTACAAAGCTTTTAAGGAAGAGCTAACCCCTATTCTTCACAGACTATTATAAAAAATCCAAAACGAAGGAAAACTCCCCAACTCTTTTTATGAAGCCAGCATCACCCTAATTCCAAAGCCAGATAGAGACACAACAAAGAAAAACTTCAGGCCAATATTGCTGATGAACATAGATGCTAAAATCCTCAATAAAATATTGGCAAATTGCATCCGACAATACATCAAAAAGATCATACACCACGACCAAGTGGGATTCATCCCAGGG
>NW_028096294.1:0-745 GCF_014824575.4 Sturnira hondurensis
TAGGTGTCTCCTAGCAAGTTCTAGGAAATCCCCTTATTTCTGGAAGAAAAAATTTGTGTTTGGGAAAAAGTAAGTATATGAAAGTCAAAAAGTATTTTCTATGTTCTTCCTCTGACCATGCATCCCAGACATGATATTCTGGCAGCAAAGTCAAGGGAGGATATGTGTCCCATATTCCACCACAGTCTGTGAGCCCACGGAGTTCTTTCAGTTTTCCCTCAGGGAGAAACCCTAAAAAGTTGACACACCTGAGACCACAACCCTTCATTGTCCCTGTCCCTGGGCCAGTACTGAGGTCATCACACAGCAGGAAGAAGTATGGGGACTCTCTTGACAACAGAAAACCCACATCCAGCCTGTACTATATTCCTATGACTGAACCAAACACAAACCTAGCACTGCCTCTACACACATTTATCATTGTAGAGTCTGAAGTTCAGAGAAAGAAGGGTCAACTTGAACCAGGTTCATTCACCATCCATTGCAATTCTTCCCAAGGCATAGAGTTCCATTTCCCATGTTGTACATTGATACAAGCAGTACATCAGTTTCAAGTTTAATGGATGCCAATCATGTATGGCCATGACGACAGATGCTGATGGATCACATGTTAACAAGAATAGGGACTGTGAGAGAGAGGAGATGCTTCATACACAATTAGCTGTCAAAAAACCAGGATCCCCAACACACTCTATCTCCTGTTCCCTGATTAAAACTACATCATACATCCATGTAAACACACATC
>NW_028096295.1:0-556 GCF_014824575.4 Sturnira hondurensis
AGGTGTCCTCACACCGCCCCTCCCCCCCCCAGGTATCAGTTGGGGGAAGGGATGAATGGAGCAGGGCCATTGAGAGCTGTTTTGCATAGCAACAGTTTTGCAGCTAACCTCTGGAATAGTTATTTAACATATCTATAACCTTTAACTGGTTTCATAGATATGTTAAATAGCTGTGGCCAAGTTTTGGGCCAAGGAGAAGTGAGTGGAAAAAACCAGGCTAGAATTGGGAGCTGCTTCTCTCAGAGAGGGCCTGCTTGAGAGCCATGTGGCTTTAGCAGAGTGGAGTAGCGACCCAGGCTGGAACTGGGGCTGCTTCTCTGAGAGAGTGCCTGCGAGAGAGGAATGTGGCTTTAGCAGAGTGCAGACCCCCTCTTGGCCAGGTGAAAGGGAAGACCACGCAGCTTTGCTAGAATGGAGATCCCTGCGGCTAGGTGAAGAAGAAAGACGCACGCTTTTGGTGGAGTGCGGCTTTGGTAGAAGAGGCCCACACGGCTTTGGGGTGCTCCTTTGGCCGAGTGGCCTGGAAAGCAGGAGAGACTTTGACTGGAACTTGGTA
>NW_028096296.1:0-526 GCF_014824575.4 Sturnira hondurensis
ATACATTTTTTAGCCAGTTTGGAACAGCAACAGTACGTGTTATTCTCCTGGCCTCCTGAGAAAATAGAGGTGAATTTACATTGACAATGAAGGTGTGAGTTCTTATAAACTGCTGCAGACTTAGGTGTCATGAGTCAGTCCTTCAACTGTAAAAGGACGACTGATAGCTGTAAAAAAATAGAAAGGAGAAATAGAACTTTGAAAAAATGCTGGCAAACCTGCTTCATTGATGCTATTCCTCAACATTCAGCAAACTTGTTTTCCTACCAGCGTGGACGGAAAAGTGTTTTAAAATATGTATGGAGTAAAAAATATATACTCAGATTCTGTTAACTGTATTTGTATTATTTTATTTTATATTTGCTATTCTGACTACTTCACCAATATTTGTTTGGCACCAGTGTGGACCTCATATGATATGACCTGCCACAGGAAAATTCTGAATATTGATTCCTGTCTCAGAACCAGCTGCTCATGAGACTGACTGAGGCCTCTATGGAAGGCACAACATGAGCCACCTTATTTC
>NW_028096297.1:0-851 GCF_014824575.4 Sturnira hondurensis
CTTGTATTTAGCATGACCAGAGATTGGACTTTCTTGTCAGTGAGTTCTTTCCTGAATAGAAGCTTTAAATTGAAGTTCCAGGAACCAGGAGGGGATTTGCCACCTTTTCCAATCCTGCCCTGGCAATCATGGGCCTGTGGAAATGCAAAGTCTCTGTAAACACAGACATGGATGTGGAGCCAAGCCCTGAGGACATGTAGTTGAGTGTAAAACAAATCTTGGTTGTCTTAAACCACCAAGAGTTTTGGAGTTATTACTATTCCAACATAACCTGGCATACCCTCACTGAAACAGTTACTACGTGATTTGCAATTTAGTAATTGAGGAAGTGGTAAAGAAACACCATGCATTTGTTAGATGGTAGTATTTATATTTAATGTTTCTTTTTATTTTTAATTCCTTTTCCCTCCTTCTAACTACATCACTCATATTTCTCAATACTCAAGACCTGCCAAACCAATTGGAACCATTTTTGGTGGCCTATAGTTCCCCTTCCAGCCTGCAATTTCTCACCCAGCTTGTATTTCTTCCTTCAAGTCAGCATTTCCTTTCTTGAGGAGTTGACATTTTTAAAGGTGAAAGATCAGTGTTTTACCTGAAACCTTTACTGAGAAAGATCAACATTATGACCCTGTAGTGGGGGCTTGTTTTGGTGAGAGGGCACTTTCTCAGCTCCCCCTTATTTATTACACGGGCGCCTACTGACTCCATATGCATTTTAGACTGGCTGTGACATTAAAATAGTCATAGTCATTTGTTGGTGTGACTTAATCCCATTCTCGAAACTGTGTGTTCAGTATCTGACTCTTATTTCTGGAATGTTTACTTATTGCCTGAAAGGATAAGAGGGT
>NW_028096298.1:0-537 GCF_014824575.4 Sturnira hondurensis
TGGGACTGGAACCAGCCACTCCGGGGTTTGCAAGCTGGTGCTCAATCCACCAGGCCACAGCAGCTGGGGTTAATTTATGTGTCTTTAAGCTGTTAATCATCCGTCAACAGTGAAGTAGAGGGCAAAGTTGGTCCATGTGCCCCTTCATCCAGATGCACAGGGAGGCCAGAGACCAATCCCGAAGGAGAAGGTTCACGTTCACCAACGGGCGTGGCTCTCGGGTGGAGGTGCACTCTAGGGAGAGCTTCTGTCCAGGGCAGAGGGAAGGCCTCTGAAGCTCTGTCCAGTTGAACTTTGGTGTCCCATTGGTGTGTCCCCCAGTCCAGAGGGTGGGGTGAGGGGCACGTGAAAGCGCTGCAGAAGGGGCCAAAGGTTCAGACAGATTTGGTGACGTGCCCAGTGAAATGAGTCCTCGGTCACTGTGTAACTCAGAGGGACTCCCCAGTGGGGAGTTTTTCTTTCTCACAAGAATTTCCAGACGTTATGGCTGTCGCTCTCCTGCAAGGCAACACCTCAACCCAGTGAGGAAACATACAA
>NW_028096299.1:0-615 GCF_014824575.4 Sturnira hondurensis
AAACGCACCAGGCAGCACTTAGATACCACGTCTCACCTCTGTTGGCAAAAATCAAAAGCTTGAGAAACAGGTGATGAGGTGATACACACTGTAGTCACACCTTGCTGCTGGTTGTACAAAATTATACAAACCTTAGCTGGACAATTGGCACTGACTTACACAACTATGTACATTTACCCTATCACCCAGCAATTCCAGTTCTAGGAATCTACCTGAAGGCATACCTCCATAAAATGAAAGGATACAAGCACAAGATTTTTTATTGAGGTATCATTTCCAGTTGGGAAAGATTGAAAACCATCTAAATATTTGACAGCTGTGCGCCTGTTGAATACATTGTGGTACAGCCACACAGTGGAGTACCTTACAGCTACCAAAAAAAAAAAAAAGCTTTCTGTATGGGTAAAGAGTAGATGCCAATATATACTGGAAGGTTAAAAAGCTGAGATATAAAATATTGTCTATGGTATAATATGCCAATTTTTATATGCAACTTATTAAGGTGTAATCGATATACAAAGACCTGCAAGTGTTCAGTGTGTACAATTTGAAGTGCATGGACGTGAGCAAACACACCTGATACCAGGACCACAATCAAGGTAATAGATGTATCCA
>NW_028096300.1:0-3057 GCF_014824575.4 Sturnira hondurensis
GGCTGACACAGAAAAGCAGCATTTATTATTTAATGTTTGGTTGGTGTCCACTCAGTGAACTCTTAATATTTTTAAATAGTTTTTCAGTTGATTCTCTCTTTTTCTTTAGGTTGATGCCGTTTTTCCCAAATTTTAAATATCCGTTTTTATTTATTTATTTATTTAGTTAGTTAGTTAGTTAGTTTTGGGTTATTTGCTCAATTGCACCTCTTCAGAAATGTCTTTTCTAACTACCGTGGTGCAAGACTTTCACTTCTGTTCTTGGCCTTCTTCCTAGTCCTTATTGTTCCTTGATTATCTTTTTAATGTATTTGTTTGTCTTTGCCCTTCTTTCACTAGACTGAGAGCTTCATGTTCTTTGTCATGGAATAAATTAATGAGTTTCAGTTCAGATATGTGATGTCTTCCATTCCTGTGGTACATCAGGAATGTGGTGCATTAGTAAAAAACTTGGGGCTGTTGAAAATATTGGAAGAGGATTTGGGGTGAGGATTTTTATTTGGGATAGTTGGGGCTATGAGATTGATTAATCATGGAAAATGGACAGAATGAGGGAGAACATCTTCAAAGATATCAGTTTCAAGGGCACAATGAATTTATAGGATCCCGCGATGGACACAAGTATATTCGATTCTTAGCCTGACCTTAACATTTAAGTACAGATTTTTTTATAGGAACATAGGCCTAAATATACTGGAGAACATTAAATAATTGAATTTTCTTGTATTTTGATATGTATTATTTTTTCTAACCTGGTGTTTCTTTGTTTTTAAAGAAAAAAATTCCTAAATGAGTGAGTGATTATTTTAGATAATTGAGAATGCATCTACAAGAAGTTTATTTTAAAACAACATGAGCTTACTTTTGCAAGAAAATTTTTAAAGTGTCTCCTTTTAGTAAGGGTTTCTTCTATCTNGTCTTCCATTCCTGTGGTACATCAGGAATGTGGTACATTAGTAAAAAACTTGGGGCTGTTGAAAATATTGGAAGAGGATTCAGGCTGAGGATTTTTATTTGGGATAGTTGGGGCTATGAGATTGATTAATCATGGGAAATGGACAGAATGAGGGAGAACATCTTCAAAGATATCAGTTTCAAGGGCACAATGAATTTATAGGATCCCGCGATGGACACAAGTATATTTGATTCTTAGCCTGACCTTAACATTTAAGTACATATTTTTTATAGGAACATAGGCCTAAGTATACTGGAGAACATTAAATAATTGAATTTTCTTGTATTTTGATATGTATTATTTTTTCTAACCTGGTGTTTCTTTGTTTTTAAAGAAAAAAATTCCTAAATGAGTGAGTGATTATTTTAGATAATTGAGAATGCATCTACAAGAAGTTTATTTTAAAACAACATGAGCTTACTTTTGCAAGAAAATTTTTAAAGTGTCTCCTTTTAGTAAGGGTTTCTTCTATCTCTTACCTAGGTGTTTTTATACCTTCCATCAGGAGGCCTGTGTATGTTTGGCTCTTAAAACAGTGCTGACACACAGGAATATTTGATGAACGGTTTGAAAGTACTTAATGTTACCATTTATCCTTTATTTCATTAGACATTGTTTTACTTACTGGGACAATAATGACTTTGAGATCATTAAAATAAAACTCACAGACTTCCACTCAAGTTGTAGGCATAGGCAGACATGTCTCCCCTCTTTGTACAAACACATCAGAATTACAATATTGAACAACCATCACTCAAAACCATCAGAAATCAAGTTGAATGGAAGTCTGACAATCACGGAATTAAAGAAACCACTTTCATCCAGACTGGTAGGAGGGGTGCAGATGTGAAATGGGCTGGTTCCTCACCCATGTGTGGTAGATAAAAATTCAGGAGGGATATCTCAGAATGAAGAGTCCTAGCCCCACACCAGAACCCCCAGCCCACGGTTCTAGGTGTCAGAACGTAAGTCCCCACAACTTCTGGCTACAAAAACCAGCAGGGATTGAGCCAGTGCAAGAAACTTCTAGAGCCCTAAACAGTTTCTCTTAAAGAATCCTCACCCTGACTAAGCTACTCAGACTCACTTCCTCTGAGCTCCAGCACCAGGGTAGCAGCTTGAAAGGCATGAGTGGTGTAGGAGGAGAAGCTGAAGTGTCTGGCATCAAGGTGAGCACAGACCATTGTCTTTTTTCTAAACCTTCCCCCCAACAGAGCCAGCAAGCCAGTGACCTACCTGAGATTCCATCAACCTGGCTAACACTGTTTCACTTACCTTGGAAATCCCCAGAGGCTTCACTCCACCCAACTTACTGGCCAACCCAAGATGCTCTTCCATATGAGTGGAGGCCTTGGCTCAGACTTTCCAACTTCCTAAATCCTCTCAGACAAGAAACAGCTGGCCTCACTGAGCTCCAGATGAGGCACTAGCAGCAGCCAGACCAGATTCACAGCCTGGCTTTGCCTGGGAATCTCTAAGCCCAGTGCAAGTAGCAGCCATCTCAGGCTGCTTTATAGTTCAGGCCAAGAGAAAGAGAGCAGGGGCTCACCTTGGCCTGCAACAGCAAGAAACCCCCAGGACCAGTGCACCCAGTGGACAGCTGCACACCACGTCAGAATACCACTGTCCTGCTGCTGTACAACTGATCTTCCACAGAGGGTGGAGGCTGCTGGTAAGTTGTCACAGCCAGTCCTTGCAGCTGAGTGACCTGAGTACATCCCTCCCATTGATCTGACAACAGCAACCAATGCTCAACCACGAGAGGAGAGTATACTCAGCCCACACAAAGGGCATACATCCAGCACCCAGCTTGGGTGAAAGGAGAGTCTGTGCCACTGGTCCCTATATGACACCTACTACATTAGGCCACACTACTAAGACACAGAGTCAAAAGCAGATCTGCCTAATGCATAGAAACAAATACATGGAGACTGACAAACTGAAGAGACGAAGAACCATGGTCGAAATAAAAGAACAGATTCAAACTATAGAGAAAGAGCTAAACAAAATGGAGATAGGCATCTATCAGAGGCAGAGTTGATCTTTATGATTTTATTTATAGTATTCTCAGTCACTTGTTAGCATAATTATTTTGTATTTGA
>NW_028096301.1:0-1672 GCF_014824575.4 Sturnira hondurensis
TCCCAGTTTCCTTTCCATCACTATTGGTTTCCTGGAAATGTCCCTTCATTTCGATTAGTTTAGCCTTCATATGTTCCTCTAATTTGTGACTAAAATCAACCAGTTCTGTGAGCATCCTGATCACCAGTGTTTTGAACTGTGCATCTGAGAGGCTGGCTATGTATTGGTTGCTTAGAGTTATCAGCTCTGAGGCTTTGAGTTCTTCTTGAGCCATCTTTTGGCCTGTTCGTGCCTGTTATGTATCAGGATCGGAGCCCTAGGTGTTCACCAGAGCAGGGCAACTCAGTTGCTGGGTTGTGATGCTGTATGTGGGGGCGGGGTCAGAGAGGAGCAATGGCAGTCCTGTCTGCTGCCACCGCCACTGCCACTGCAGCTGCCACTGCCACTGGGTTCGCCCACTGGGGCCTGTGCAGTCCGTCTCACTGTGCGCGAATGTGCGACCTCGGTCAGTCTGCCCCGCACCCCACCTGGGTCTGCGCTGCCTATGTGCCTGGGTCGGGGGATCTTTCCTGCCCAATCCTGCACCGCTGCTGGCTCTGCCCCTCTTACAGGTCCAGTTGAGGGGTTCGTTGTTGTCGTACTTCCGTATAGTTCAATTTTCTGTTCTTTGACTGTATCTTTGTTTACTAAACCTTTGTTGTATTCAAACTTGGTTGTGGGAGAAGGCACAGTGTTTCCACCTCTGCCTCCATCTTGGCGGAAGTCCTCGATAAAAATTATTCTTAAATGAGATGTGAAACTGATAACTACATCTAGAACTTTTCTTTCAAGATAGACTTATAGGTGTACTTACCGCATTTTTCTAGGCATAGCATCAGAATATTCTTTTATGACATAAAGTATTATTTTACAACATTGCCTCTCCTTTCCTCCTTCTCTGGCCCCCAAATATGTCCTCTAAGACTGTCCTTTTGCCATAACTTGTTTCTCCTTTATCCAGAGAAAGTTCTTTACATTTTCAATATGTGAGGACGGTAAAATGAGTGTATCATTATCAGCTGTGGCAGGTCTAGAGGCAGAATTAGGCACTGCATCCATGGTAATCAAAAGGAAACTTTGAAATATTAACTTTTAAAAAATAGCCATTTAATTCACTGATAGAAAAGTCAGCTTTTCAGTGAATTTAACACAGCATGATGTATTATTACGTAGGCTATAATTTAAAGCAGATTTGAAAAGCTGTATAGACTGGAGCTTTGGCAAATGAGTTTTATGTCTTATTTAATACAGGCACCACATGAGCTGATACGGGTTAAAATGTTTTGTATATTCTGTTTACCTTTGATTATTCTTGCCTGAAACTTAAGGTTGACTAATTTTTTTCTGATAATACATTTTTAGACCAACTGATTTAAAGAGTATCTTAAAATGAAATGGAACTTTCATTAATTGTATCCTCTCAAGTATACAATATATTATACTTCATAATTTAATATAAAGGAAGCGATTTTTGAAGTCTTATCTATCTCACACTTGGATTTATACTAGGATTATTTATTTATTTATTTTTCTTTCTTTTTGAAATTTTATTTTATTTAATTTATTTAATTATTTTTCAAGTAAAGTTTTCTGTCTATTACTCCCATCCCATCCCACCCCTCGTCCTCCCCCCTCCCATTTTCACCCTTCTCAGTTGTTGTCCATGTATCCTTTATATATGTTCCTCTAAATC
>NW_028096302.1:0-987 GCF_014824575.4 Sturnira hondurensis
ATACGGAAGTCCAACAACGAACCATTCAGCCAGACTGGTAAGAGGGGCGGAGTGAGCGGCTGGCAGAATGGGGTCTCGCAGGAAAAGGTGGCCAGACCGACCCAGGAGCGCAGGAAGCCGTTGGTGGATCCCAGGCGTGGGGTGGCAACGGGTGGACTCAGTGAGGACGCAAGGTGGCTGGCTGACCGCGGCCACACATTTGTGCACAGATAAACCAGGTGAAGGAGTGAGCAGTGAGACAGACCGCGCAGGCCCCAGCAGCAGGAAGCAGCAGGGGGGGCCACCTTTGCCCCTCTCTGGCCCCGCCCCCACATACAGCATCACAACCCAGCAATTGAGTTGCCCCGCCCTGGTGAACACTTAGGGCTCTGCCCCTCATACCTAACAGGTGCTAACAGACCAAAACATTATGGCTCAAGAAGAACTCAAAGCCCCAGAGCCAATAACGCTAAGCGACCAAGAAATAGCCAACCTATCAGATGCACAGTTCAAAATACTGGTGATCAGGATGCTCACAGAACTGGTTGATTTTAGTCACAAATTAGAGGAACAAATGAAGGCTAATTGAAATGAAGAAAAATGCACAGAAAACCAATAGTGATGGAAAGGAAACTGGGACTCAAATCAAGGGAGTGGACCAGAAGGAAGAAAAAAACAGAAAAGTATGAAGAAATAAGAATTCAAAAAAATGAGGAGAGGCTTAGGAACCTTCAGGACATCTTTAAATGTTCCAACATCCAAATTATAGGGGTACCAGAAGAGGAAGAGGAAGAACGACAAGTGGAAAACTTATTTGAATAAAAGTAAAGGAGAACTTCCCCAATCTGGCAAAGGAAATAGACTTCCAGGAAATCCAGGAAGCTCAGAGAGTCCCAAAGAAGTTGGACCCAAGAAGGAACACACCAAGGCACATCATAATTACATTCCCCAAGATCAAAATGAAGGAGAGAATCCTAGAAGTAGCAAGAGATAAGGGGACAGTCACCT
>NW_028096303.1:0-1026 GCF_014824575.4 Sturnira hondurensis
GATAAACTAACAACATTTGATGAATTTGATGTGGGTGTGAGATTGTTCTGTGCGATAAAATATACAGTCAACTCCAGAACAGCACAGATTGGAACTGCACAGGTCCACTTATACATGGAACTTTTTTGAGAAATACAGTTGGCCCTCTGTGTCCGTAGCTCTTTCAATCCACATTTGGGAATCTGTGAACGCAGGCCAGCTGGATGCACCATTCTACGTCGTTTTATATGGGAGACTTGAGCATCTGTGGATTTGGGAACCAATCCTCTGTGGATAGTGAGGTATGAATTACTACATAATTTTGCAATAAGCTTATTGTTATTGTGTGCTGCTTAACAAATGAACTGGAAACAGTGGCATAAGAGGACAATAAGCATTTATGTCTCAAACAAACCATTTCTGTGGGTCAGGAATTCAGGGGTGGCGTAGCTGGGTGGCTCTGGCCTGAATGTTTTGTGAAGTCCAACCCGGGTGGGGCTGGAGGGCTCCCTTCCGGGGTGGCTCCCTCCCGGGCTGGTCATTACCAAAGAGCCTCAGTCCCTCTCTGTGGGCTACTGGACTGTCCGCACGACTTGGTGCTGCCTGACCCCCGAGACTGGGCAAGACTGAGGCTGCAGTGCCCTGTATGACCCAGCCTCGGAAGTCACGTCATCTCACTTCTACATTATTTTGCCTGTCCCACCAGGAACTCCTGTTCGGGGATAGAGAAGATTCCTCAGGGCACGATGGCAAGGGCCACCTCGGACCTCTGCCACATAGGGGAACAATTTCTCCTTCCTTTTTTTTTGTCTTATTTTTTCATCGCGGTAAAATACACATAGCATAAAAGTTACCGTTTTAACAATTTTCAGCTGTACAGCTCCGTGGTAGTAAGTACACTCACACTGCTGTGCAGCTGCCACCAGCATCCACTTCCAGAACTTTCTCATCCTGCAAAACCGAGATTCGGTACCTGCTAAACAGCAGTCCCCCGTCTCCCCTTCCCCCGAGCTCCTGGGAACCACCTTCTGCTTTCTGTCTCTATGA
>NW_028096304.1:0-570 GCF_014824575.4 Sturnira hondurensis
GTTATACCTTCATTTTTGTATCTGATTTTATTTATTGGGCCAAGTCTCTCTTTTTTTTCTCACTAGTCTGGCTAAAGGTTTAATGGTTGCATTTATCTTTTCAAAGAATCAGCTTTTAGTTGTATTAATCTTTAAATTTTTTATATTTCTTTTTTCTTTCTTGTTTTTTTGTTTTCATTGCTCTGTTTACTGTTTCCTTATTTCTTATCATTTGGGGTTTTGTTTGCTCTTCTTTTTCTAGTTCCTTTAAGTTAAAGACAGATTGGTTTATTTAGGATTTGTGTCATTGGTCATTATGAACTTCCCTATTAGAATGACTTTTGCTGCAGCCCACAGATTTTTAGTTATGTTTTTGTCTTTATTTATATGAAGATAATTTTTGCTATCCTTTTTAATTTACTTTTGACCCACTGCCTTTTTAATAGCAGGTTGTTTATGTGCTTGTTTTTGTGTTTTTCCCCCAGTTTTCTTCTTGTAATTGATTTCCAATGTCATATCAGTGTCGTTGAAAAAGATATTAGATCATTTCAACACTTTTGAATGTATGAGACTTGTTTTGTGATCTATCAC
>NW_028096305.1:0-1611 GCF_014824575.4 Sturnira hondurensis
AGAAATTTATTGATGAACTTTTGAAAAATAACTTGCCTTTTGAAAGCTGAAATGGTGCCTGCACAATGTACAACACTTAGTACGTCTTACAGCCACAGATGCAAACTTACCCGAAGACCCTAAACGCTGTGGGACCCTCAGAGCAAAAGCCAGCCAGTCCACATGCCCTGTGCAGCTGGTACCCTGAGAGGTCGCTGCCCCAAGGCTCTGCTTCCTGAGACATGTGATGACAGTGAGGGGACAGGGTGAGGGGCGAAGGGTCGGAGGAGTGGAAGAAAGAGAAGTCTTCTCTCCGAGCTCCTCCCCACCTCTCACTTCCAGCTCATTTCTCCTCCTCACCAGGCTGCTGCTTCTGTTCCACCCTCATACCCCTCTATGCATCATCCCAAATTGGCACCATGGTGACAGGCAGCAAAAACAAACAATAAGCCAGTCACCAAAAAGGCAAACACCACTCGATTCCACTTACACACAGCATACACATTTGCCAAGCTCATGGAGACAGAAAGCAGGATGGCAGTTACCAGGAGACGGAGAAGGGGGGAAGGGAAGTTGCTCAGTGGGTACAGAGTTTCAGACCTGCAGGTCAAAAATGTTTAAAGATGATTCACAACAACACAAGTGTACTTAACACCACTGGACTGTTCACTTAACAAATGGTTAAATGATCAATTTTGTGTTATGAATTATTTTACCACAGGAAGAAAGAATAACTAGGATCAAAAAATCCACAAACAAAAACTGGGGACCTTTACCTCAATCTTGCTACCACAAGAAATTGAATTCTGCCAATAGGACCCTGTAATTCCAAAGGCACTTGATTTTAGACTTATGCCATGCTGCACAGAGAACCCAGCTACATGGGCCCTCCTCTCCAACCNTAAATGTGTCGTCATTTGTTAGGCAGTGTTAAGAAAACTAGTACAGGTGGTGGGTACAACAAGCATTGAAGATGCCCATCAGATCGTGTGTCACTCCTTGGCTCAGGTGACTCCAGTCACTTTCAGGTTCATTCAGAGTAAAAGGAAAATGAACCCCTCACTGTGGCCAACTGATACCACCTGGTATCACTACCCACACCCTCTCTGATCTGTTTTCTGTACAGCTGTGTGCCAACCTCTCTGCTCCAGCAACACTGGCTCCTTTTTTGTTCCCTGAGCAGGGCAAGGAGCCTCAGGGCTGGGCCCCGGATGCCACCGCGTCCTGGGACGCTCCCTGAAAGGCTTCACCTCCGCCAGCCCAAAGGGCTGCCTCTGCTCTGGCTGCAGTGAGGCCCCTGCTCCCGTGCCCATCCCCAGAGTCTCTCTCTGGACGCCCTGTACAAAACACACTCTTCTCCCGTGGCTACTCTCAGTCCCCTTCCTCCAGTAACTTCATTCTCAGATACAGGTTATGTTTGCGTCCCCACTACCTAGAACCTGGGGAAGAGCCCTGGCACATCCCAGGTGCTCAGTACACATTGGATGAATGACTAAAGCAGACAAATAAAAGATGACGATGTGTTTGTCTTTTGAGTTTGAGCTCACACAGACCTAACAGGAAATGGAAACAGAAAAAAAGAAAAACAAGGCTAAGCTCAACTGTAGGTTTATTATATGACAATGTTACTGT
>NW_028096306.1:0-3351 GCF_014824575.4 Sturnira hondurensis
TGAAGTCCTCTAAGATTTTCTTTATGTATTTGGGTGCTCCTATGTTGGGTGCCTAAGTATTTACAATGTTTATGTCTTCTTGGTGGATTCTTCCCTTGAGTACTATGAAGTGACCTTCTGGGTCTCTCTTTGTGACCCTTTTTTGGAAGTCTATTTTGTCTGATATGAGTATTGCTATCCCAGCTTCTTTTTCTGTCCATTTTCTCGGAAAATTTGATTCCAGCCCTTCACTTTCAGTCTGTGTAGGTCTTTTCTCCGAGGTGGGTCTCTTGTAGGCAGCTTATGTGTGGATCATGCTTTCTTATTCATTCAGCTATTCTATGTCTTTTGATTGGAGCATTTAATCCATTTACATTTAAGGTTATTATTGATAGGTAGGTATTCATTGCCACTTCTGTCCCTGTGTTCCTCTCTGTCTCTCTCTTTTCCTTCCTTGCCTTAGAGCACTCTCTTTAGCATCTCTTGCAGAGCTGGTTTGGTGGAGGTGTATCCTTTTAGACTACTTTTGTTTAGGAATCTCTTTATTTGGCCTTCTATCTTGAGTGACAGCCTTGCTGGGTAAAGTAGCCTTGGTTGCAGGTCTCTGGTTCTCATTTCTTGGAATATTTCTTCTCATTCTCTTCTGGCTTGGAGGGTTTCCATTGAGAAGTCAGTTGCTAACCTTATTGGGGGACACTTGTTTCTCCCTTACTTCCTGTTTCTCCCTTGTTGCCTTTAAGATTCTATTTTTGTCTTGGACTTTTGCCATTTCAATTATGATGTGTCTTGAAGTGGGCCTCCTTGGGGTTATTATGTTTCATATTGTCTTGCATTTCTCTTAATCCCTCTTCATTCTTTCTGAGCCTCTTTTCTTTTTCTTGTTCTTTTGGGTGTTTTTTTCCACTTTGTCCTCGAGCTTGCTGATCCAATCTTCTGCTTCATTGATCCTGCTTTTGATTCCTTCTACTGTGTTCTTCAGTTCAGAAATTGTTTCGTCATTTCCTCTTGGCTCTTGTTGATAGTTTCTATTTCCTCTTTTATGCTGGTATAGTTTGCAGTGAGTTCATTGTAGTTCCCCTGTAGTCTCTGGTAGCTCACTGTGAGCTCATTGAACTTCCCGATAACCAGTGCTTTGAATTCAATATCTGATGGCTGACCTGACTCTATTTTTATCTAGCATTCTTTCTGAGGCTTCCTCCTTTCCTCTCATTTGGGGATTTTTGTTTTTGTTTTCGCATTGTTCGTGAGACTCTTCTTATTAGCTTCAGCTTCTTAAATTAATTTGTTCTGGTTCCCTGGGTTTATGGTATGAACTTCTGTGGTAGAATACCTGTGAGATTCAGTGGTGTAGTCTCCTTGATCTCCTGAGCTCTCTGGTCTTGGGCTGTCCTTTAAGTTGGTTCTGTGTTTGTCTTTGAGTTTTGACTGTTTTGGGGTCTTTCTTTGGTGGATCCTTCCCACCATCTGGTTAACCAAGAGTTACTCTGTCCACCACTTCTTGTATTCTGTTGTGCTGGTGAGGGTAGCTTGTTTTGAAGCTGGTTCTTCCATGAATACAAGATTTTGAGGATTCTCTTTTGTTCTTGTTCAGTTATTTGTACTGGATAGTTTCTCCACTGTTTATTTGTTATTCCAGATAGGTCCTGGATTGAGATTTTTGTGGTTTTCACTCCCTCCTTCATCTTCTTCTGTTGTTATCTCTTGGTAGTTCCTTTGTTGTTTGATTTTCTCTTCCAGAGGGTATCCTGGTGTTCACTTCTTCCACCTTCTCCTTTTTGTGATCAGTGGGAGGGGAAGACAAAATGGTTTATGACAGTAGAGAGTATTCTATATTTACAGTACATCTGGTAGAGAAGAGATAGGAGATACTTTGGCTATGTATAGTGTTAACCGTGATCTTCAAGCCAACTAGCCACTTTTAAGAAAGAATGAAAAGAAGATAAGACTCTTGCTGGGGTGAAAATTTTTTGAGTTGGATCTAGAATGCAGTGATGTTGTGTGAGATCAGATTCTGAGGTAAGGTGAGAGTAAAGGATAGTAAATAGGTGTAGTGTGAGAGAGAATAGAGTTAACCACTACAGTAATAGAGTTCAGGAAAATGTGAAGTGGGATAAGATCCAGGAGGGATGTGGTGAAGTATATATAATTGTATAAAACAGCTATTACTTACAATAATATAGAGCAACAATCATATGACAGAATCTATGTGATGTGGATACCATGAATAGGGGGTATAGAATTTTGAGTAGTGTGCTAAAGGAACACAAGTGACGTGAAGAGTAGTAAATTAGCAATACACTGTGGAAGAGAGAACAGTGGAAACCTCTCAAATGATAGAATATAACCAGCCAGCAAAGAAGACTATCCAGAAAGAAGAGGAATAGAAAAGCACTATTAAAATAAAAGATATAATAATAATGAAAAAATAATACAAATATGCGACAACTTGTAGTTTCTCTGCAATAGCAAAGTGAAATTTGTCTGTCTCAACTGTTAAGATGCCCACTCTTTGGGTCCAACTCTGGTCCTTTCACACTTCCAATTTTTTTGTCTTACTTGTGGGTATTTAAAAAAAGGCAGAAGAAGGGAGGAAGAAGAGATAAGATTGGAAAGAAAGGAAGAAGGAATAAACAAGAAAGAAGGAAAGAAAGGAAAAGGTATTGAAAGATAAAACAATCATAAAAATTAAAAAATAAAAGATTACTTAAATTTTAAAAAACCCACCTCTTGTTGCTTTCAAACTGGCCAAACTGGTTTTTCTGGGCTTGCTGGCTACAGCAGGCTGAGGGGCTATTGGTGTGGTTTTTCTCCCTTCCTGATGTGTGTTCAGGTAGTTTTGCAAGCACTGTGCCAAGAGCTAGTCTCTTGCCTTTCCCCTGGGCATCAGGTGGGGGATCCAGGTCTTCTTTTGAGCACTCTTTCCTCCTGCTTCACAGGCTCGAGCTCAATCCACTGAACTACACCAGCCAGGGCCTTATGTGGACTTTTTTATGTTGTGTGATTTCTCTCTTTCCACTTTGCTGAGAGTTTTTATCATAAATTGGTGCTGGATATTATCAGCTGCTTTTTCTGCCTCTATTGATATAGTCATTTGATTTTTATCCTTCAGTTTGTTTCTGTGAGTGTCATGTTTATTGAATTGTTAATATTGTTCCAAGCTTGCAACCCCAGAATAAATCCCACTTGATCATGGTGTATGATGTTTTTAATGTATTTCTGGATCCAGTTGCTAATATTTTGTTGAATATGTTAGCATCTGTGTTTATCAAGAATATGGGCCTACAATTTTCTCTCTTTGTAGTGTCTTTATCTGGTTTTAGAATTAAGATAATGTCGGGCTTGTAAAAAGAGTTTGTATGTTTTCCCTCCTTT
>NW_028096307.1:0-13638 GCF_014824575.4 Sturnira hondurensis
ACTGCTGCACAGACAGGGACAGGACAGCTGTGTGGTGACCCTGGGACACCCCGTGCAGGGCACCTCGGGGTCCTGAGCTGCAGCTGATGGAAAGAGGAGGCGCAGCCAGGGAGGGAGCAGGCAGATAGAGAGGTGGGGAGGGTGGGGGGCAAACATGAAGGTGACGGGGGGCATGAAGGATAGAAAGGAACCCACTCAGAAATGTCAGTTCTGGTGACTGTCTGTCTCCATTGCAGGTGATCAGCCTCAGGCCTATGCAGGTGAGTGAGTCTGATGCTCTCTGGTTTCCTGGTTCCCGTGCGGGAAGCACGTCCGGCCTTTCCCTGCTGGGTGACCACATCCAGCTCAGAGACTCATTTTCTGTGGGTGAACCACCCCCTCCTGTCTGGACACTCAGAGAGGAACTTCCAGACCCAGCGTCCCCTCACCCTGATGCCACACACGCGCACACCTGGCAAAGTCTGGCCTTGTCCCGGAGGCCCCAGCCTGATGCAGGGAAGCCCAGCACTGGGAGAAGTTTTAGCCTGGTCGGCAGAGCTGTGGATGAGGAGAGTGGACGTTGGAGGAGACTGAGGAGAGGAGAGGGAAGAGGCTTAGTGTGGTCAGTGGGTGTGGGGAGGACAGAG
The DNA here is from genome assembly GCF_014824575.4 of Sturnira hondurensis. Classification (NCBI taxonomy): domain Eukaryota; kingdom Metazoa; phylum Chordata; class Mammalia; order Chiroptera; family Phyllostomidae; genus Sturnira; species Sturnira hondurensis. The sequence continues at coordinate 627 of NW_028096307.1, forward strand.
AGAATGACCTGTCCTTGTCTGTGTCTCCTTCTTTCCAGTGTGGAAGATGGCCCTTTTCCAGCCTGGTGAGTGGATCACCCTGTGTCCCCAGGACAGCCCCCGAGGGCCTCTGCTCCCCCTTCTCTCTCCAACTCTTGTCTGGGACAGTTCTGGGGTGTGACCTGAAGTTGTGGTCTCAAAGGTGTGCCCACCTGCTGCCCTGAACCCAGAGACAATGGACAGGGACTATCCTGGGGTCCAAAGTTTTCTGTAGGAAGAAGAGGCAGGATGGATGGGGCTGGAGGAAGGGTCGGCAGGGAGAGGGAGGGGGTGACCTGACCGAGCTCCTGCCCCTGCTGCCCCTGTGTGTCCTCCAGTTATGGCGAGTTCCAGTCATTCCTGCTCTGTGAGGGTTGGGACAAGGACTGAGTGAGGTGATGACTGTGTGTTGGTCAGACACCCACAGGAAACAGACAGCCTGTTTGAAGGGGGTGTTTGTCTGATGGTACTGACCACAGTGAGGAAAAGGTATCTTTCCTTGATGTAAAGTTATTTATTTATTTATATATATATTTATTTATAGGTAGGAGGGTGGGGAGGGAGAAAGAGAGAGAGAAACATCGATGTGACAGGAAAACATCCACCCCCTGCCTCTAGTGTGCGCCCCAACCCTGGGCATGGACACAGGACCCAGGCATGTGCAGTGGCCTGGAATCGAACCTACAACCTTTAGCTGTGTAGGATGAAGCACATCCAAGTGAGCTACAGGGGTCAGGGCAGTGGAAGGCATCTTAAGACTTGGAAATAGGCAGGCAACTCCTCGGACTAGAACAGACTGTGTTGTGGGCTGACTCAGTCTCAGGGGTTCAGGGTCAGAGAGCACAGAGGACCCCGCAACCTGCCCAGATTGTTCACTGACTACACACCCTCACAGCACTTCTTCACAGTGTACCTCGGGCACTCGTGACTGACAGGAACAGGGACACAGAATGTGGCAGCACCAGCCACTCCTCCTGGTGGCCTTGTGACAGGTGATCCTTTATAAGCCACACGATCACCAGTGTGGAGGTGACCTTGGTGCTTCCTTCTCTCTGGCTGTTACTGACAAAAGTGCTCATGGCCATGTTTAAGGAACAAGGACTATTGTCACCTAGAGGCTTTGGTGAGCTGGTCTAGGGCAGTGAGGTGGGTCACAGGGCACAACATGAAGAGGTGAAAGAAACCAATGACACAGAGATGGGGCTGGATGTGTTCACAGTGACAGGTGGGGGTTGCCTTAAGGAAAACCAACAAGGACACATGATCCCCCAGGGCTCACAGCAGTGGGAGCTGTGACCACCGCTGGGCCGAGGGCACAAGGTGACAGGGAGGCCTCACTGAGGCCTGGAGGAGGCAGCTGGGGCTCAGGGAGGGTCCCCTGGGAGGGGGTGCTGTGGTGGAGCATCTCCCTGGGGGCGTGGGGGTCAGCACTGAGCCTCCTCTCCTCCCTCCTTCCCGTGTTCAGCCCGCACCTCCCCTTGGCCAAACCCAACAGTAACCAGAGTCCAGGAGCCCAGGGACTCTGTCCATAGAGGCCTGACTCCTGGGCCAGACAGGGTGGGGAAAGGTGGGGGTGGACCCCAGAGCACATGATGCCCCACCCTGGCCCCGAGCACAGAGGGACATGGAGTCTGACATCACACCAGGCACTTCTGCTCTGCCTGGCCTCCGACTAAACGTACTACTCAGTTTTCTCATTCCAACACAGAGATTAGTGTTTTACCCCCATTCACAGACAGGATATTGAAGTCAAGATATTCTGTAGCTGCTGTCTGTGGAGACAGAGACTGTGCAGAAAAGGACATCACCCAGCTCAGGGGCAGAGCCACGGCTGACACTTAAATCCATGTGACTTTAAAGCACTGGTGGGCACGGACATTTTGGGGACGCAAACACAATAGAGTTGGCCCCAAGTCTGCTCACTCCCCTTCCTCAGCAAACACAAGACACCTGGGGATCTCTCAGTGTGGCTGAGGGTCACGTCCAGGGCTGGCTGAGGGCTCGTGTCTTAGCCTCGTGGACTTAGCCTCGTGCCCAGACCCAGGCCTTGAAGGCTGAGGCTCTGATGTCTGGGCACCATGGCTGACCTTACCCCATCCCGAACCCCCTGCAGCGGACGTGATTCTGGATACAGACACAGCGCACCGCGCCTTCCTCATTTCTGAGGACAAGAGGAGCCTGCAGTGGATAGAGGAATGGGAGGACCTGCCAGACAACCCCAGTCGATTTTGTGGGAATCACTGTGTGCTGGGCTGTGAGCGCTTCGTGTCAGGGAGATATTTCTGGGAGGTGAATGTCGGGGACAGGAAACAGTGGTGTATCGGGGTGTGTAGGGAGAATGTGGAGAGGAGATTTCCTGATAAAATGAAACCTGAGAATGGATTCTGGGGAATGAGGAGGTCCGATGGGAGTGACTACCGTGGTCTCACTGACCCTCGGACCAAACTGACAATTGTCCACCCTCCTGAGAGGGTAGGGGTTTTTCTGGACTATGAGCAGGGGGAGGTCTCATTCTACAATGCCATCGATGGGTCTCACATCTTCACCTTCCCACACACCCACTTCTCTGAGCCTCTGAAGCCTATTTTCGGGATTTGGGCTTTGGACCCTACTCCCTTGACCATTTGCCCAGCACAGAAAGCAGTGGGGAGGTCCCTGGTGCCTGACCCAGGGCCTGACCCTTCCCTGAACAACCCCGTGGACCCAGGCTCAGCTGACGGGAATGGGGACTCTCAGGCTGAAGAAACGTCTCTGCTTCTTGCTGCCCAGCCTGGAGCTGAGGGCCTCCTGAACCTCGAAACATCTCAGCCAGAAATCACTTACTACAAGCATACGGAGTGACGGACTTCACTAACACTCATTCGATGTTTCCACATGGGATTAAGGACACAGGGGCAGGAAGAGTCAGCTTCCAGAGGTTACTCGCCAGCTTTGAACAACCAGAGCTGACATTTATAGGGGACTTCACATGGACTAGGGCTGTGCTAACTTCTTCAGGTGACTCTCCCTCAGAATCCTCACAACCCCCTGTGGGAAGCTGCAAAGTCAATGTCCTTTGTCCTTCCTACAAAGACAGTGGTGCTGGATGATGTCCACTCCCTGTCCCTTTGCAGCCCATTGTCCTGTTGGGCAGGATCATGGGCAGCCCTGAGGGTCCCTCCCAGGACACCAAGGGGAAAGGTCACTGGAGGTGACTCTGAGGCCACTCCCCTCCTGGATCCTTCAAGGTCAACTGTCACAGCCATGGTCCACCCCTTCACAGATTGGCTCTGCAGGACACCGTGGTCCTGAGGATAAATTCACAATGACCCAATCACACAAGGCTGAGAAGGGACCGGTGACCACTTTCTAAACCAACCTGTAACCTGTGAGCACAGAATAGACCCAGCCTCCTACCTCACACCTGAAGGTTCTCTGTGAGCAGGACTGTGGGTGGAAGGGAACAGACGGGCATCAGTGGAATTGTTATTGGGTGGTGGAACCCATGTCCAGGACAGGGCCACCCACCGCTCATCACCCACTGAGGTTCCAAGGTTCCTGTCACCTGTGGGTCCTGGGGGAAGGGTGCTCTTCCTCATTGTCATGGTCACTGTGACTGTTCATTATATGTCCCCTCCCCCCACATGTGGGTGTCAGGTCACATTTGTTAAATAAATTTGTGAATAATCTTAAGCTTCAACGGAGGTCTTTCTAGATTTATGTCCCTCAGTTAACTCAGCTGTTTCACAGGTTAGCTCCTTGGCACATTTCTACCAAATCCTCGTTGTCATGGTTTAAGTGTTGCTGCTGTGATGAACAACCTCACGTCTCATGGACGAATACAACACACATATATTGTCTCACATCTCTGTAGGTCAGAGGTCCAGCATGGCCCTCACGAATCTGAAGTCAGGTGCAACAGGCTGCGTCCTTTCTGGGGGACCCACAGATGCGACTGTGTTGCTGACTCTGACGGCTGGCAGGGCTGAGGGTCCTGCAGTGACTGGACGCGGATGGCCCTTCTTGCTACTGTCAGAAGAGCCAAGAGCACTCCTGGGTGGAAACAGCTGGGATCATAATCCCAGGGACAGATGTGGGGGAAGGAGTCAGGGGAAGGGAATGACGTGGGAACAGAGGTCCAGTTGTGGAGTCACTGCTGGTGGGGCTGTTGCTCGTGAGCTCGCTGCAGCGTTGACACCCACCCCCCCAGGGACATTGGTGGAGCATCCCCTCTACCCTCTCAGCGTGGCTTCCCCCTGCCAGAGGGCTGAGTGAGTGGGTGTGTCCGCTGAGCTATGGGCATTGAGTCTTGAGCAGTAGGGTGAGCTCAGGGGGGCCATGAGCAGGGGAGGAGATGGAACCCCACGAAGTGCACCCCTGCTGCTGCTCAGTGATCTCCAAGGGTCCCCGTCTGTCACATGCATTAGGATTAGGTATTTTAGACTATTTGTCTGTTCCCAGGTGTAGGGTCGAAGTCCCTCATTGAGATAAAGGGCCACGAGGATTGGGGCGTCTGCCTGGAGTGCACCTCCACAGGGTGGTACCCTGAGCCTGACGCAGTTTGGAGGGACCCCTATGGTGAGATGATGCCCGCCCTGGAGGAAGCTCAGACCAAGGACACAGATGGCCTCCACAGGGTCACCATGACTGTGATTATCCAGGACCAGTCTGTGAGGAATGCCCTCTGGGGGGTTATCCCTAGTAGGTAGGATCCTCAGCAGACACTGGGAGCCTTAGTGGGGCTGGGGGAGGGCCAGGGCTGGGAGGGTCCTGGGCCCTGAGGAGCGGAGGCTGCAGCTGAGCTGAGGCCTCTCCCCTCCTCACAGGGAGCATCAGTCTCCTGTCCCAGAAGGCGGAGCCTCGTCTCTGAGGGCAAATCTGATCCTTTGTCCCTGTTGTGGCTCTGATGCTGCAGCTAAGTTTGTGTGTTTAGAACAGTCTCATACCGTGGACAGTGGTGGGGGCACGGGGCTGTCTGCACCTGGTGGTGCTGATGCTGAGGCCTCCCCTCCTGCCTGTGGGGTTTTCCGCACACAGGACTAGGACAGTTTATAGCTACAAACACTCCTAAAGTCACTCATCAAACACTTTACAAGGATCACATACATTCAAGGCTCAGTTCTTGACACAGGAGGTAAATCAAGAACACAATGCATGAACACCCTTCCCTTAGGGTCTCACATTGTAGAGAAACAGAAGGGAATCTTCAAAAACGTAGGTAAAGCCACCAGTAACATAACTGGTTACACTATGGTGTCAGGTGATGATGATGCTGTAGAAAAGTGAATCAGGTGAGAGTGTCTGCAGGGCTGGAGGCAGGGGAGCTGGGATGTAACTACAAAGGTGAGGGAAGGCTTCACTAAAAGGGCGACGAGAGGGTTGGGACTTCCTGCCAAGATGGAGGTGCAGGTAGACACGCTGTGCCTCCTCCCGTGACCAAAAGCAGGAGAGCAACCATTTAAAATTAAAAAAAAAAAAAAAAAAAACAAGGACCAGAACTGACAGAAAATCGAACTGCATGGAAGTCCAGCCACGAAGGCGTTAAGGAAGAAACATCCATCCAAACAGGTAGGGGGGTCTGAGTGGGACAGCTGGGCAGAGAGGACTCTGCCAAGCAGTGGGGGAGGACCAGGGCGGGCAAGGCAGCCACTGGAAGAGCAGGTGGTCCCACATTCACGGGCAGATAAAGCAGAAAGAACACCTGGGGAGCAAGCCAGACCTTCCAACCCCCAGTCCCAGAGCAGGGAAATAAAGCCTCAAACCTCTGACTGAAAACACCTGTGGGGGTTGAGGCCCCAGCAGGAGAAACTCCCCTTCGCACAGGAGAGTTCATTGGAGAGACCCACAGGGTCCTAGAATGCACACAAGCCCACCCACCCGGGAACCAGTACCAGAAGAGCCCACTTTGCTTGTGGGTAGCAGGGGAAGTAATTGAAATCAGGCATAGAGCAGAGCAAATGCCATTTTTCCCTCTGGGCCCTCCCCCACATAGAGTGTCACAACTTAGCCATGTGGGTTGCCCACCCCTGGTGAATACCTCAGGCTCCACCCCTTATACAGAGCAGGCAGCCAGATAAAAACAATACCAACAAAAAAACGCCCAAGTGAAAGAACAGATCAAAGCTCCAGAACAAATCCAACTAAGTGATAAAGACATACCCAACCTATTACATACACAGTTCAAAACATTGGTAATCAGGATGCTCAGAGGACTGGTTAAATTTGCTCACAAATTAGATGAAAAAATGAAGGCAATACAAAGTGAAATAAAGGAAAATGTCCAGGGAATCAATAGTGATGGGAAGGAACCTGGGACTCTAATCAACGGTGTGGACCAGAAGGAAGAAAGAAACATTCAACCAGAAAAGAATAAAGAAACAAGAATTCAAGAAAATGAGAAGAAGCTTAGGAACCTCCAGGACATCTTTAAACGTCCCAACATCCGAATGATAGGGGTGCCAGAAGGAGAAGAGGAGGAGCAACAAATTGAAAACTTGTTCAAAGCAACAATGAAGGAGAACTTCCCCAATCTAGCAAAGGAAATAGAATTTCAGGAAGTCCAGGAAGCTCAGAGAGTCCCAAAGAAGCCAGACCCAAGGAAGAACACACCAAGGCACATCCTCATTACATTAGCCAAGATCATAATGAAGGACAGAATCCTAGAAGCAGCAAGAATAAAGGGACAGTCACCTACAAAGGAGCTCCCATAAGACTGTCAGCTCATTTCTCAAAAGAGACCTTACAGGTGAGAAGGGGCTGCAAAGAAGTATTCCAGGTCAGGAAAGGGAAGGACCTACATCCAAGATTGCTCTATCCAGCAAAGCTTTCATTTAGAATGGAAGGGCAGGTGAAGGGCTTCTCAGATAAGGTCAAGTTAAAGGAGTTCATCACCACCAAGACCTTATTATATGAAATGTAAAAGGCATTTATCTGAGAAAAAGAAGATAAAAAATATGAAGAGTAACATGACAGCAAACTCANCATAATCAATAAAACATATTTTTTTAAAAAGGTGGCAACAGGGCAGTGAGGGAGGGGCAGTGAGGGAGCAGGAGGGGCAGGTGCCCAGGGCCTGAGGCAGGAGCCTGTCTGGCAGTTTCCAGGGACCCACAGGCAGGTGTGGGTGGAAGGACTGAGTGCAGGGAGAATCACAGGAGGGGAGTGCAGACCTGGACGGGGTCCAGAGCAGCCGGGGCAAAGCAGGTCACAGGGAGCCTCTGGCTGAGTCTCAGTGAGACAGGAGCCATGGCTGGGATTGGAGCAGAAGCAGGGAGGAGGGTGTTGCAGTGACCAGGCCACAGTGATGGCGGCTCAGCTGGGACAGTGATGGTTGTTGGTTTTCATTCATCTCGTCCTTCCAAGGGTGACTGCAGGTGCTTCTGCTCTTCTGTCTCCTCAGCCCTGTCAGGTGACCAAAATGAAGGTATTTGTTAATGAGTTTGACATCCTTTGTTCAAAGAAAACCAGCCATGAACTAGGGACTGGTAGGGCCGCACCTGCGAGGGACTCTCTCCCTGAGGGTTTGGGGCAAGAGCAATGGGTGCAGAGGAGGGAGCAGACATCACTGACTAGAGGTCAGTGTTTCCTCGTCAGGGAGCAGGTCCCCTGTTCTGGGGGCGGGTGAGTGGCCTGAAGAGCTTCACTGGGATGTCGAGGGCACAGGGTCTCTCATGTAGCAAACCAATTTGGAAAGTCTGCAACCAAAAAGAGTCCCAGAGACCATGTGTTTGTCATAGAAAATGGGGCACATCTCAGGATGTGGAGACAAAGTGGGAGACGGTCATGTCAGCTCCTTTGCTAACCTCTCTGCTCACTTAGTGCCCAGGTGTCCTCTTCCTGAGGCCCTGCCCCCTCACTCAGCACGTGCAGGTGTAGCCCCAGGGAATCTCCTCTGTGAGCTGCCCAGGGTCTGGGACCACAGGGCCTTCATGGAGGTCCAACTCCATGGGGGCGTCTTCCAGCTGCCGCACACCACCTGAGCACCCAGACCTCACCCTGATACTTCAGGTGCAGCTGACATGCTCCTGCACCCAGACACTGCTCACCCCAAGCTCTTCCTGTCCCAGGACCAAAGGAGGGTGCTTGGGGGTCCCTCCAGGCAGATCCTGCCTGAGTACCCCAAGAGATTCTCCTTCCATCCATGTGTCTTGGGTGGGGACAGCTTCCCTCAGGAGGATGTGACTGGGAGCTCGTTATGGAGAAGTTGACCCCGAGGCTGTGGGGTCTGCACAGACCATGTGCATAGGGAGGTGGACGCCCAGCTGGTCCCTCAGAGTGGCTTAGGGACCGTGGAGTTGTTTGGACACCAGTGCCGGGTCCTCTCCTCTCCTGAGAAGACCCTTCCCCTGAAGGAGTGCTTTCCCTGGGGGTGGCCATCTTCCTGGACTATGAATCTGGAGATGTCTCCTTCAATTATTGGAGGGACAGATCACTCACGGACACGTGTTGCCATTGGCACTTCTCTGAACCCCTGAAATCCTTCTTCAGGCTGGGGTCTGTTGACAGTCCCCTCATCCTCTGTCCAGCCATCACTGCCACCCAGGAGGTCACTGTGCCTGAGGGTGGCCTGGTTCTCCATGAAGCAGGGACCCACCACAGCCACCAAGGCCAGTACCCTGCTCTCAGAGCCCAGGAGAGAAGCCCTGGCCATCTCTGCTCAAGGAGCACAGCACCCAGAGGATTCGGCCCCTCCCTCTGGGCACAGCAGAGAACCTGCTCCACAGCCTGGGACCCCTGTACAGTCGCAGCCCCCCCCCACTTCAGGCTGTTGCTTTAGCAGCTGGTGAGCCTGTCCCCACGGGGCAGGGACCAGTCTCAGGAGACCCAGTACTTCCATGTGTCTCTAAACCAAGGACAATGTGGGAAATGCTGACAGTCTGCTGCTCTGATATCTGGGTGACCTGTCACCGTGGGACCTGAGGTGACACCAGACACTGTGGACTCGGGGTGAGGACAGCAGTGTGATGCACCAGGACCTGAGGGGTGAAAAGCCACATTGGAGTTCAGAGGTAGAGGAAGGGGGGTAAGAGCTGGGAGGGCCCAGACTGTTGGTGTGGTGGCCCCACCATGACAGCCAGGGGTCTGGCACCAGGAGGTCCATCCCCACCCTCCCCCAGAGTTGCAGCCCTCATAGTGACGCTCCAGATGCAGAGAGTGACAGACAAGGACAGAGGATAATGGACAAGGACATCCCAGATCTGGCCTGTGTCAGGTGTCCCTGCAGTAAATCTCCTCAGTCAGTGAGGATGGCCCCAGTTTGAAGGTCCTGGCTGAACAGATGCGTGTGAACCATATTCATCCAAGGTCAGGGTCAGTGGGGAGGCCAGCAGTCTGCAGCTTCTTATTCTCAGGATGCACTGAAAACTTCAGAATTCCCGAGCTCCCTGGACAGCTTTTGCTCATTTCACGTACACCTGACAATATTTGCTATATTGGAGTGAAAAAGCTATGAAGACATATTTATTTATATACACTTAAATGATAGTGATTAATTGATCACTTGCTAATGTAAATAACATGTTTTGTGAAAAGTAAAGTTTTTGGAAAGCAAAATAAATGCTATGGCATTGATCAATTTGTTACGTGTGGCTGAATAGAAGGCTGGATGGTCGTGACTGGCAATGTGAGAATGTGGAACCCTGTAGACAGTTTTTATGAGGGTTAATTTGAGGCAAACTGTCGTCATTGTGAGGGGGAAAATCTGAATGCTCTGGAGAGAGACAGGTGTGCAGCATCTCTCTGTGTGTGGCCTGAGGGGGGATGTGAGGATGCCGAGAAGGTGTGAGAAAGGACAGGGAACAAGATCCCAAGCTCCTTGGAGGGCGATCACTCTCCCAGGGGTCTGAAGAGCAGGGTGACTTCTGGCCTCTCAAACGCAGGTTAATCCAGGTGCCTGAGGACAGTGAACAGGGTTTGCTCAAGGTGAGGCTAACCATTTCCTAAAGAGGTGTTGGCCTGGGGCGTGACCTATCAGTTAGGGGTTTGTGGTCAGATCACTGCATGAGCTCACTGGGCTCACTGATTTGTTCCACTGATTTGTTGCCACTGTGGTCACTGATTTGTTGCAGAATGAAACAGAGCGAGAGGCATCTCAAAACTCAAAGTCCAGAAAAGTAGGCAATTCTGGTTTCACTTTCTGTTGGGGAATTGACTTTGTGAGAATTCCCTTCTTCCTTATTTGGGCATCATCTGTCCCTTCTCAATGCCAACCCACATCCAGGGACTGCCACTGGGTGTCCTGTCTGTGGCTTCCCTGGAAGCCCTCACCCCAAACCCTGGTCTTATTCTGACCCCAGTGAGAGCTGCCCCAGGGAGAGCAGCCTTTTCTTCAGGGGCAGTTTGTGAAAACAGTTGGGGGCAATGGTTTACCTTGCACCTGCCTGAGAGGGTTGGTGCTCAACAGTTGGAGGTAGAGAGGGGCTCACCCCAGCTTGGAGCATCCACCCAGGGCAACCCTGAGCCTTTGTTCCCAAAGCTCCCCCTCCCCCCAACCCCCTGCTGTGACTGCAGCTGCCCCAGTCTCTCTGCTTCCCCTGCACTTACTCCTTCTGCAGGGCCTGTGGCCTAGAAAACTGGGGTTCCTCCCCCTTGTTCTACAAACACAGCCAGGAAACTCCTCTTCCTGCAGAATGACACAGGCCAGTTGTGTGCAGGGGGGGTGACTGCCCACCTCCCTGGGACTCTGAGCTCCCAGCCCCCATGGCTTCAGAGCCTCAGGATGCTCAGAAGTGGAGACAGTGAGGGCACCTTTCTGATGAGGACAGAGAGGAGAGATGGTGGTGAACCGTCCTCTTCTCCTCAGGAGACCAGCAAGGCTCTTTGACTGCGTCCCTGAGGTTGGTTAATTTATTATTTCTCCTTGCAGAAGTACCTTGAAGCCTCACTAATCTATTGCTGATGATTGTAAATAGGTTGGTGTCGGGGCCATAGGGGGAGAGGTGTAGGAGCCAAGGGCTGGGAGTGGGACCAGTGTGCAGACAAAACAGGTCGTCTGAGTAGACTGATGATCCCTGGTGTCTCCTGTCTTTGGGGAAAAAGAGATGTCTTCTGACTCACGTTCACTGCCTCTCAGTCTCTCCATCCTCTTCTCCTTTTTCTCTCTCTGTCTCACACACAGACCCACACACGCACCCTCACCTGAAAGCGTTCATCCTAGGAGATGCTGTGCTGGTGAGGACCTGGGTTGTGGTCAGTCTTTCTAGTTCACGTGATGAATCAGGGTGAGTTGGGGGCACAGAGAGAGAGCATGGTTCTCCCCTGGGGTTATAGCAGCTTGGGTCTGGGACAGATCAGGGGCTTTTTCAAAAGAGCTGATCAGCACTGGAGGTGAGGCTTTACTCATTGGGAGCACAAGTGCTGGGGTTAACATATCCAAGAGTAGTTCGGCCAGCTCTTTCCTTTTGAGTAACCCTGGGGTCCTAGTGAATTCAGGGTACGTGTCAACAAAGCGAGGCATTCTGGGATTGTGCAAGATTCATGATGGGATGCTAGAAGAAGCTATCCTAACCAGCTATTGAGTGTGTGGCTGGGATTGTGCCTCAGCTGCAGATCTGGACACAAACCTGAAACACCTCAGGGTCGTTGCTGGACCATGTCTTAGAGCTGCCCCTTGGTGTTGCAGGAGCTCTGGCGGGGCTGGATCCAGGGAGCACTTAGTAGGAACTTTGTTTTCCTCCTGCTTCAACTGGACTGGCTGCATCCCAGTGAGACCTTCTCTGTGGGTTCTGACATTCCCATTTCCTGTAGCTGTGACTTGTCCCTGAATAGTTTGTGGCTGCCCCCCTGTTCCCAGTAGAGAAAAAATGACTAGAAGGAGGACTACAGACACCACCTCATCCCAAACTAAGTGCTTTTAGTTACATGAGAAAAGTCTGCATTGTTTTCCCCAGTAACATGATCTGACACCCAGGGTGTGGTTGGAGAGCTGAGACCTTCTGAACGTGAACCCAGTTCTCCCACCCCTGCCACCCTCAGGAAGGTGGGTCCACTCCCTCCCCCTCACTGAGGTGAGAAACGTGAGATGAAGGGCGGGAGAAGAGGGGAGAGAGATGCAGCAGGAGTCCTGTAGCTTCCGGACCAGGAATGGAGAGACCCATGAGCTGGCCAGATGCCACCTGCAGCCTGGAGTCCAAGTGCATCAGCCCAGCCCAGGCGAGCCCATGGGACCAGCTGTGCCCAGTGCGCTTTAGACTGGCGGTGGGGAAAGAAAATGTGCACAGAGTCCCTGAGATGCTGGGTGTTTGCTTTGAAGCACGATTGCAATAGACTCTGGAGGCCCAGGCCATGGACAGACCCTGCTGGTCCCCAAGTCCCCAACAGACACATTCCCAGCCTCTCCTGTCCAACCTCAGAGAACACAGGTCCTGCAGCAGAGGAGAAGCCAGCACACCCGGAAACCCAAGTGCAGCTCAGATGAGGCTCAGAGGACCCGTGGACCTTCTCAGCAACGCCCCACGGGAACCTTCTCTGAGAAACGTGGGACCTGCCCATCGGTCCCTGACAGGACTGCCCGTGGGAACGGGAAAGTGATGCTGCTTGGAAAGAATGTGAGACCTGAGTGTCACAGGAGCCAGGGCAGGTGTTGAGGGTCTGTGCCCTCTCTGTCCCGGCTTCACTGGGGTCTGCTGTCAAAGATGTAAGCAAATGATCACAGTGACCCTTTAATTCCTGCAGCCCTTCCTCTCCTCACACATTGTCATGTGCTCATTTGTCCTAAAGCAGGTGCACCTAGTGAGAGACTGCTCACACACACCCACACCCAGGAGTGATCCCAGCAGTAGACCACACAGAGAGACGCACAGGGTGGGAGTCGGGGCTGGAGCTGGTTGACATCTCTCTGTCTAACACCAAGTCTGAGTTCATGCCTAACTAGCCTGTTGGTGTCCACCCAGCAACTGATAAGACACAGGGCTCTGAGCCACTCAGAAAACAAGTGTTTCAAAGAGGGACTTTGCTCCCTTTCTTCCAGCAAAGAACCTTTCTTGGACCCTACCCTTCCTTCCACGTCAAAGACTAA
>NW_028096308.1:0-1132 GCF_014824575.4 Sturnira hondurensis
TCCCTCCTGTGGCCAGGCAGGGCTCCTGAGTGACTGCCAGGACCCCCCCCCCAGGCTTCATCCTAAGTAGACTGGGAAGGAGGAGGGGCATATTCATCTAGACATATTAATTGACTTCGTCATTTAAGGAATGACATAATACTAGATCTGGAAGCTTCTAGGTTATTTTGTGCATGTCAGATACAATCTTTAACAAAATTATCATTGCTTATTCCATTTTTGCTCTGCTTTTATGTATGTGTTTTTTGCATCTTTCAGATAAAATATCTGAGGCTGAAAAATATTAAGCCCTTTCCAAATGCCATAGAGTCAGGCCACGACAGAACCAGGACCTAAATTTCTGTCTGATCCCAAAGCCCAGATGCTTTTGTCTGTACTATAGGACTTTTCCTATATTAGTTATAAAAACTTGACATTTTCGCCATTAATGTGTTTAACATGGATAAATAAGCTGTAGCCTTGAAGACCAACACACTTGAAATTAAGCCCTTGCCTGTTTTCTTTTTTAATTTTTTTTCTAGATTTTTATTTATTTATCTTTAGAGGGGAAAGGAAGGGGAGAGAGAGAGAGAAATATCAATGTATGGTTGCCTCTGGTGTGTCCCCTGCCAGGAACTGGCCCCCAACCCAGGCATGTGCCCTGACTGGGAATCGAACCGCCATCGTGTGGTTCACAGGCCCGCGCTCAATCCACTGAGCTACGCCAGCCAGGGCATGCCCTTGCCTGTTTTCTTAACATCTCTAAGCCTTAGTTTCTTCATTCATCAGATCAGGAGAAGAAACACTTCTTGAAAACTTTATAGGATTATAGGAGGTGAACTTTGTAAAAGGTATTGGCCTTGTGGAAAATGCTTGATAAATACTATTTCACATCCTATTTTTACTTACACTGCACCCCGGCCTGATTTGGAAGACACTCGGAGACGGAGGGCGCTTCCTGTCTCTTCAGAGTGTGGCTACTCTTGCTAACTAACACAAAGGCCCTCAGCAGGCGCGATGCGGTCACTGCCCTCAGTGCCCTGCAGTAGCTGGGTAAGCCCCCTTTACTTATTCTCTTCCCCAAGGGAACCACTGATTGCTTGAGGTGTGTCTCTTCCATATAAAAATTGTAAAATGCGAAAGAAACAATGAC
>NW_028096309.1:0-933 GCF_014824575.4 Sturnira hondurensis
TTCCTGTAAAGTTGGTTTTGTGGAGGCATATTCTTTTAGACTTCTTTTGTTTTGGAAGCTCTTTATGTGGCCTTCTATCTTGATTGAGAGCTTTGCTAGGTAAAGTAGCCTTGGTTGTAGTCCCCTAGTTCTCATTACCTGGAATATTTTTTGCCATTCTCTTCTTGCTTGGAATGTTTCCATTGAGAAGTTAGTAGCTAACCTGATTGGGGCTCCCTTGTATGTTACTTCCTTTTTTTACCCTGCTGCCTTTAGGATTCTCTCTTTGTCTTGGAATTTTGCCATTGTAATGATGATGTGTGTTGAAGTGGGCCTCTTCAGGTTCCTTTTGAATGGGACTCTCTGTGATTCCTGGATTCATGTAACTTTTTCTCTCATCAACTTAGGAAAATTTTCCAATCTTACTCTTTCAAATGGGTTTTCTATCCCTGTTGTTCTCCTTCTCCTTCTGGTATTCCAGTTATTTAGATATTATTATGTTTCACATTGTCTTGCATTTCTCTTAATCCCTCTTCATTCTTTCTGAGCCTCTTTTCCCTTTTTTGCTCTTTCTAAGAGATTCTTTCTACTGTGTGCTCCAACTCACTGATCCAATCTTCTAGCTCATCGATCCTGCTTTTCATTCCTTCTACTCTTTTCTTCAGTTCAGAAATTATATTCTTCATTTCCTCTTGGCCTTTGCTTATAGTTTCTATTTCCTTTTTCATGTTGATATAGTTTGCAGAGAGCTCATTGTAGCTCCCCTCTAGTTTCTGGTAGCTCATTATAAGCTCTTTGAATTTCCTGATAACCATTTAGGACAATGTTAGGACAATGCTCCTCTCAAATCAGTGCTTTGAATTCAATATCTGATAGTTGACTTGCCTCTCTTTCATCTAAAATTTTTTCTGAGACTTCCACCTTTTCTTTCATTTGGTCCTTGTTCCTTTGTCT
>NW_028096310.1:0-2732 GCF_014824575.4 Sturnira hondurensis
GATGGAGCCTCATGACATGAGCTCTGGGTCCTCACCAGAGAATATAAGAGGTCGTGTCAGGTCACCTTTGGGTCTTATAAGCAAGGGGAAGGACCCCACCTGAGACCTAGGGGTCTAAGAGGTCTGTGACCTCAGGCCTGGGCCACTTGAGTGTGGAGAGGACCCCACAAGAGACAGGAGTGTCCTGTTACGGCACACCTGTGTCCTGTGAGGGTTGAGAAAGGTACCTCTTTGTGAAATGTACGTGTCCTGCCCCTTCACCTTTGAGCCTGGTGCCTGTGGGTAGGTGGTCTGATCTGAGAGAGCAGGGGGTCCTGTCAATTCAGCTCTGAGTCCTGGAAGCCTGAAGACAGCCCCCCTCCAAGAGTACAGGCTCTGCCACACCAGCCCTGTGATCCAGAGGTGCACAGAGGCTCTGGGTCCATGACTGCGGGAAACATCTCTGCCTGTGAGTGTGATGGGTCCAGTCCCATCACCTGTGTGCTGTGGGTACAGCAACAGGGGCTTTGCAGAGAAAGCTGTGGGTCCTGTCACTTCATCCCTGGGTCCAGGAATTGCAGGAAGAAGCCCCACCAGGGGGAGGAAGCTGTGGCTCCCAGTCAGCACTGGGTGTTGAGCAGGAGGAGAGGGCACACTTGGGAGGACACCTGATGTCCTTACATCAGCCAGGGTCCCAAAGAGTGTGTGGGGATTCGACCTGTAATAGTCTGGGGTGATGTCTCATCACCTCGAAGTCTTGTGAATGTGGGGTATGCCCCTCACTGAGAAAGTAGGGGGCCCTGCCATCTGAACTCTGGGTCCTGGGAGTGTGGGAAGGGGCCTCTCCCTGAGAGGAGTGGGGACCTGTCACAGTGAAGAGGGACCTAACCTGGGAAAGACAGGCATCCTGCCTCACAGCTGAGTCCTGTGGACATGGGAAGGGCTCCCCTGACACAGTAGGGAGCCCGTCACACTGGCTCTGTCCCCTGTGTGTCTGAAAAACTGTCCCACCAGGGAGAAGAGTGGTTCCCATTGCCTCAGCTCTGGGGCCCCCCAGTGTGGGGAAAGGTCCCTTCCAGAGGGTGCACGGGGTCCTGTCACATCAGCTCTGGGTGCTGCGAGGCTGGGGTCAGGTCACACTGGAGACAGGAGAGGGCAGAAGAAGGCAGTCAACGCTGTTGTCCCAGTTTTTCATCAGTGCAAGTCACAGACCAACACCAACCCGAGGACTTCTGAGGCAGTAACTCCTGTAAAGAAAGGTCGCAACTCTAGCAACCGAGTTGGGAGGGAGCTACTATCCTCTGACACCTTCTCTCTGCTTCCTCGAGTCCATATGCCACCGGCCTAGTTTTGTTGCAATAGCAAAGTTCACTTTCATCTTTAGGGAGAACTGGTCACAGTGGCTACAGCAAAGAAGACCCTCTCCGTCAACCACTTCACTTAGGGGACCGGAACTGTCCCCAAACTCCATCTGGGCCCTTCCCCTGGCCGAGCACACAGTGAGAACCAGACCCCCACTGGGGCGGCGTCTGCTTGGACAGGGACATTTGTTCACCATGGATATTTCTTACACAAATGCTGACCTTCCTACTGGCACCGAACAGCCAAAGAAACGTCTGGAGGTCTGGAGAGAAAAGCGCGCTTGTAACCACCCTGCTGCCCAGAGGCCGCCCCTGTGCGCAGGTCCCTGGCTCAAGCGTCCGGAGCCTCGGAGTCTGCACGTGGGGTCCAGCGACCCTCTCCCTATTCTCGAACCGAGGAAGAAAGGGGAAGACCTTCACCCCTTCGCCACGCTCCCCGATGCCGATTTTCCCGGGTTTTCGTCTTTCATTACCAGGAAGGAGAGAGAGGGGTGAGCTAGGCGGCCTTGGAGAGCGCGTCCCTGTGAGCCTGCAATCCGCTCCAGCTCTGCAAACCCCAGGACCCGCAGGGAGGCTGCTCCCCTGCGCTCTCTTTCCCCGCCCACGGGGGAGCGGACCCTCCAAACCTGTATGAGCACGCGGCCCACTGTCCGGTTTCCCACCCCATCGCCCTTCTCCCAAACCGTCCAGCGGTCTCTCAGAGTCCCTGTCCCCAAATCCCCTTCTCTCAGTCGCACCCGAATTCTACGCGGGCCCTGCTCCATCCCGCCCCCAATGTAACCGGTTCCAACCTCCCCCCAGCCGGCTCCTGTCCAGCCCCCTTAGTCCCCACCGCTTCCCAGCAGGGTCCAGTCCTTGTTCCGGACGCTCCCCACCCTTCCCTTCTCACCCCGCTTTGCCCCCGAACCCCGACCCCGACCCCGACCCCTCCGTTCTGGTCACTGCTCCTCTCAAAGTTCTCGACCCTCTGGGACCTGCATGACCTGCGCCCGGCTCCGCTCTCCTTCCCGAGACCTCCGCCCCCGCAGGATCCCGCCGTCGTCCCTCCACCCATGCCGGATGCTCCTCCCAGCACCTCCGGTCCTGCGGCCCCTGGGATGGAAGGAGACGGGCAGGCTGAGGGGGAACAGGCCGGGTCTGAGAAGGGCTCCGGGGCCGGGAGACCAGCGGGAACATCGGATCCGCAGGGAGGCCGAGCGTCTCGACAAACGGATGTGAGAAAAACGAATCCTGTTCCTCTTTAATTTCATCATTAATGGATTTACCACCAACAGAATTTTTTCTGACTCCTCACATTACCTCATTTCCTCATATTTTCTTTGAAGCATTGTCTATTTCTATCTTTTTACATAACTAAAGTAATACAATTTTATTATTGTATGATCCTTATTT
>NW_028096311.1:0-518 GCF_014824575.4 Sturnira hondurensis
AGCAAATCTCAACTACTTAACATGCATCCTGTGTGTAAAGCTTGTCAAATCCTGCTCCTCTGCCATCAGACAGACCTCTGTGGAGGGTTCCTGGATCTAGGGCATATATTAGGATCAACAAGGAAAGTATATAGGGTTGGTGGGAGGGGGGGGGTGTGGCAAGGGGAGGTTCAAGTTAAACTGAAATGCCTTAGCTTTGCTTTGTTTGCTTTGACCTGTTGAGGGCATATGGGGAAAGTCATTTCCAGGTTTTGAAGAGGAACAGAAAAACCAAGGGATTACACCAGCTTGGATGAGGAGCTATCCTTACCTGGCTGGGTTGCCTGCTGGTGCCTTGGATAGCAGTCAGTGACATAGGGTAGAGTCAAGATGTTCCTCTGAGAAACTCACAAACCTTTTTGACCCTCAGGGCCAGATTATCTAATCAACTGACACTCCACAAGAGACCACGGACTTGAGGGTTCCCAAGTCTGACCAGGTTGTGATCTCAATGAACACCTAGATGCTCAAATCAAGGT
>NW_028096312.1:0-996 GCF_014824575.4 Sturnira hondurensis
TTCTTTGATGTAAGACCCAAGAAAAACAATAAAAGCTTGTCCAGGCAAGGGTCGACGTGCTCTCCTCTTCAGAGAGTTGCTAAGGCACTCAGAGGCACTCTCCTCTTGAGAGAGTGGCCGTGCCATCCCCTTTTTCTCCACAGGATTGTTGACGCCTGTGAATTCATTCTCATCTTCAGTCACAACAAGTAGACCCTGCTGTCTGGAGTCTGTCACATCCAGAGATGACTAAGAGGCATTTCCTGGCCTCGAGGAGCTTACAGTTCAGTGAGAGAAACAGCCAACAACCATTTTCAACATGTCAACAACCATTTTCAGCATAGGTGGTGGAGGTAGTGGAGGAAACCTATGGAGGAGAAAGTGGGCAGTTTTCTTTTGGCCTGGCCTAATGATTTGTTTTTGCATTATTTCTACTGGGCTAGTTTCAGGTTGTCACTGCTTTTATAACTAAGAAAAGAACAAAAATAAAATCATCTCCTAAAAGTAGAAATAACATGTGACTAACAGAGTTTACAAAGGCTAGAAAAAAACAGATCGTGCTGTGACCACAATGCTTATGTTTTTCAAGGGGGTATGACTTTTCTAGTAATACATATGTAATTTTCTCAATAGCAGGATTAGTATTAAATCTCAGGGGAAAGTTGCAAGAACCTGTTTTCTCAAGTTATTTAAAAGTGAGACTCAACACATTTTTTACCACAGAATGAACCAGGTGACAGGGCATTTGAGATAGCAAGGACATGCAAGTAAGTGGCTACTAGCTGCTTTGCCTCAGCCTTTTTTTTAAAGTTATTTTAGAAGACATTATATTTAAGTTAAGGATTTTTGAAAGGTTAGACTTTAATTCATCAGAAGGTGTGTGTAATATAACTGATGGTTAAGTTCAACTCAAATTTTAGATCAATATTTTTATTAAAATATGCTTGAATTTGGCAAAGTTTTTAAAGGTACCATAACTGGGAACACTATTTTTGAAAATGCTTCAAAGTCTCTTAA
>NW_028096313.1:0-1286 GCF_014824575.4 Sturnira hondurensis
TCCTTTTAACCACGACAAAATACTGTTTTAACATTGTCTTTAGAGAAAGGGGCAGACAGTTTGAGGATATTGTACTTAAATTTCCCTTCTATGGCAAACTTTGCTCCACAAATAGTTCAACAACTGCAAAGACTTTTCATTCCTGTTGCAAACCTGGGAAATGTGAAAGGATCACTGTGTGGGTCTGGTCCAACAACCCCCCTGTGGGCAGGACCTGGGCAGGTGTCTGTGTGTTACCCCACCCTCCTGCATCACTATGACCCTGTAAATTATGCCGACCCACACCCAGACCAAATGCGAATGTGTGAGTAGCTCCTCCTCCCAGTGCACACCTGCCCAGGTGCAGGGCCATGTGGGTCTTTGGGGAAGGAGTTCGCACTTGCTGGGGTGTGGGGGGGCCTCTCAGTGCAGCCCCCCCTCTCCCTCTACTAATGAGTCTGGCTCTGAGAAGTGGCTCAGCTCTGGAAACTGGCCTAAGGATTCGTTCTTTTGTTGGGAGGCCATTTCAACCTCCTCCTCATCCATTTTTATGTCTTGTCTCTGTTTGTTGTAGTTATTCAAATCCATCCCTAAGTATCCAGGTTGGCTGTCCATCCATTTTGGCTCTAAGATCACCCTGTGCTGAGCCATAGCCATTGCTCTGTGGTTGAGTCATGTCTCGATTTCCGACCTTCCGAGTCCTTTTGATCACCTTACCTCCTTTCCTCCTGACCCAGAGCACCTGTACCTGTGATTTATTGTGTCAACACCTGCCACCCCCATTACTGCTGGCAGCCATTTTGGGGTACAGGGACTCCTACCACCATCCTGGCCTTCAGCAAAATCATCTTTCAGCTTGTTGAGAATTCTGGCGATCTTCTCATCCACACTCTCCTCATAGGCTCAATAAACGAGAGTTAGCTTCAGGCTTCCCCATGGAGCATGGTTGATTAGACTCTTTTCTGCCTTTTCGTACTGTACCCCGCCTGGCATATTCTCTTCCCTGAGCCAGCTGACCCCTTCCTCTACTACCTGCCTCAGAAGTTCTGCCTGTTCTGCTCCATGCACGGCAGCCATGCCTTTTTCCAAGCTCACAAGACCCATCCCAGCAGCAGGTTGGCGCCATCGCCCAGGGCTGTTCTGTCATGACTCCCTAGTCGTGCACTGTCCCTTGTCCTCCACTGGGATCTGTTCACATCCCCCACCTCTCACCACCCAGCTTTGTCAGGAGCAGCCTCCTACATGTTCTCCGTGTTCCCCAGGGCACTGGGCTACTTCCTGGCAATCCTCTGGAATCTAGAGTTTTC
>NW_028096314.1:0-687 GCF_014824575.4 Sturnira hondurensis
CTGCAGGGCAGAAGGAGACAGCTAGCTCCATTCATCTGCACATTTAGGACCCATGCTGGCATCACACTCCTACTGCCCTGTCCTCCAGCATGAGTCACTCAGCCCACCTGGATTCAAGGGGTGGGAAAACAGACTCAGCCTTTATGAGCAGGGCTGCAGATCCACATCCCAAAGAGGCACATGTCCCGGATGGGAACAGTCCATGGCCACAGCAGCACTCTGTCACATAGAGTGCCATGCGTCCTCAGCATTGGCAAACTGCTGCAGGGTGGAGCTAGTCTTCGGGGGCCTTTTGCTTCACCTCCCAGGACTTTTCTACTCCCTGTTTGGTGACAGCTGATGCCCTCAGGGTGTCCTTAGGTGGAGACTTCCACTGTGATGCTAAAGGAACAGTGCTCCAAACTCCCATCCACGTTCCCCTTGTTGGTAGCCATCCTGTGTGCCGTGTTCTCAGCTTCTGGAAACTTACTCTCTCATCCCAGGATGCTGGTTATCAAATGTGGAAAACTCACCCTCAGGAGTGGTTTGGCTACTCCCTGGATTAGCAACAGCTTCCTCACAGAGTGTGTGGAAGATGGGAATCACTACTGGTCTTGTGGAAGCCAGAGATGGGGGTTCTGCCAAATCTCTCCTCTGTTTGATGGATATTTAAAAAAATCTTCGCAGTTACAGAACAGACAGAAGGGG
>NW_028096315.1:0-1246 GCF_014824575.4 Sturnira hondurensis
CCCAACCAGGGCACATGCCTGGGTTGCAGGCCAGTTCCCAGCAGGGGACCCACAAGAGGCAACCACACATTGATATTTCTCTCCCTCTCTCCTTCCCTTCCCCTCTAAAGATAAATAAATAAAAATCTAAAAAAAAAAAGTAGGAAGAGAAAAACCAGTTACATACAAGGGAATGCCCATAAGGTTATCAGCTGATTTTTCAACAGAAACTTTGCAGGCCAGAAGGGAGTGGCATGCTATATTCAACATGATAAAAGGGAAAACCTGTAACCAAACTCACTCTACCCGGCAAAGTTGTCATTCAGAACTGAAAAGAAGAGAAGTTTCAAAGACAAGCAAAAGCTAAAGGAGTTCATCACCACCAAACCAGCATTACAAGAAGTATTAAAGTATATTCTTTAAGTGGAAAAGAAGAGTCAAAAACTAGAAACAAGAAATATATAAAAGAAAAAATCTCACTAGTAAGGGCAAATATATAGTTACGGTAGTAGTAGCCCAACCACTTATAAAACTAGTATGAAAACAAAACAACCATGAGTACATACCTATCAATAATTACTTTAAATGCAAATGGATTAAATGCTCCATTTAAAAGCCATAGGGTAACTGAGTGGATTAAAGAAGAAGAAAAAAAACAAGCCCTTTACATATGCAGCCACATGAGCCTCATGTCAGGTTGAAAGATACACACAGACTGAAAGTGAAGGGATGAAAAAAGTATTTCATGAAAATGGAAATTAAAGAAAAAAAGCTGGGATAGCAATAGTTATACCAGACTAAATAGACTTTAAAAAAAGGGCTATCACAAGAGAAAAATAAGGACCCGGCAATTTCACTTCTGGGTGCTTATTCAAAGAAAACAAAACACTAATTCAAAAAGAGATACGCATCCTCCTGTTCACTGCATCATTATTTTCAAAAGCCATGATACAGAAGTGCCCTAAGTGTCCATCAAGAGCTGAATGAATAAAGAAGTGAGGTGTTCACAAACATGTGCACACACACACACACACACACACACTGGAATATTTCTCAGCCATAAGAGAATAAAATCTTGTTATTTGCAACAACATGTATAGAACTAGAGGGTATTTTGCTAAGTGAAGTAAGTCAGAGACAGCCCAACAGTGTGTTATTTCACTTGCATGAAAAATATAAAAAGACTGAACGAATGAACAAACTGGACAGTGGGGGATGGGCAAAAAGGTGAGGGGAGTTAATAGGTACAATTTTATAGTCACAACAA
>NW_028096316.1:0-2001 GCF_014824575.4 Sturnira hondurensis
CCCCCCACCCCCACGGATGAAAGTGAAACTACCAAGACACGATCTGCTTGGGGAGGAAAGGTGGGTGATCCCTCAGAGGAGAAAGGCCACGAGCCCCTTCCTCAAGGGGCTTTTATTGGGTTCATTTGCACAAGAATGCAGGTAAGGATCAAACAATAGATAGCATTCAAAGAACTATGAGGGCTTATTCTCAGTCAGGGTCAGATAGTTAACAAACTATAAAACTTTGAGGAATAAATTTCTTGCTTGGACCCATATCATTTAAATGAGAGCATTCTAAACAAAGCAGGTTTCACAGAATTTTTACATATTCTTTCTTAGGCTTGATCACCTGGGGAACCCGCCCTTTCTAGCACAGGGCTACACCATCTTCCCCATCATAGGTTTTTAGGCTTAAGTGGATTAGAGCCAGGAAGCACTTCTCCCAGACAGAAATGGGGACTCGGGCTATGTCATAATAGCCGGGGAGGCGAGGGTCCATTGCTCCCTCTTTGTTGCAGTCTCCTGAGTCCTTCCATGGTGGCCTCCCAAGTGATCATGTCTGGCTTGGGTTGACCCTCTCGGTGTGAGGAGTCTTACCCATCACGGACACTGACCATGCTTTGGGGGCAGGGGACAAGCTTTGTCTCCTTAGGCTCGCATTCCAGAGGTCGCTCACTCATCCTTAGCCATGGGAGGCAGTTACAATTCCTAAAACCAGGCTGAGCAGTTCCCAACAGCATACATTTATTATTTTTCCTAATTCATCACGTGTTTCTCATGTTTTGGTAAAAGTTGATTTATTTTTTTATTTTAATTTGTAGAAATCTGTGGAAGTCTGCCTCTAGGATATTTTCATATAAAAAGACTTGTGCTCACTTCTACTGGAAACCAGATTACCTTATCTATCTGGAACAGCATTTATTTAGTTTATTAATCTGGGTGTTGTGAATTACACTGGTAATGTAAGTTTGGACTCCAGAACCATTTGAGAGTAAATGTATGGTCACATATTCTCATAATTCTCCTGAGAGTCTAGGTAAAAAAAACCAAAAGTTTAATTTTTGCTTTGAGCCATCACATTTTTGTTTGTGGTCACATTTTCAGTAAGGATGCTGTTCCTTCATGGGGCCCAGGATTACCTTAAGGTGGTAAGCTCAGCTGCTCTCCGTAGAGGTCCACTCAGTTTCTCCCACTTTCTCTCACTGGAATTAATATCCAAACCCTTGATCTTGAATTGTGATTCCAAGGCAGTTCAAGCTGCTTCTTCTACCTGTCTGTCCTTCTACCCTTTTTGTCTGTCCCTTGAGGATTCCTTTCTTCTTTGTGAGATAAGCAATACATGTAAGTTTTTTGCTATTATTGTTGNCTCAGTGAGTATTTTTTTTTTTTTTTGGTAACCTCTCAAGTAACTTTCTTAGCCCATCTTTAAGTGACACAAATTTGACTTGGCTCATCTTTTACCGACACATCCGAAAAGCGACTGAACGGAGAAGCCCGTCTACTGTCCTGTAGGTTAGACTTAGAAGTAACACCAGCAAAGGAATTCAGCCTCGGCTCTTCCAAGGGTACCACAAAGGCCTCAACATGAGGTGAGGAGGAGCAAAACGTAGCCTAACAAGATCTTCATGGGAAGCAACCCATGCCCTCCCTGCAAAACCTCCAGAACAGATGCTTTTCGTTTGAGGGTTTCCACCTCAGCTTCTTCCCAGATGGGGAGAAAACATTACCCATTTCAACTTCATGGGTAATAGCTCTGACTGGTAGAATGTGTCTTTCCATTTGTTGGCCAAATTATGCTTTCCTTGCTACTCGTATGGGCTCCACACGGGTATCACTAGGAACCCCTTTAAATAGTATTGTCCTTTTTCTGTTCCAATTGTCCTTTTTCTGTTTATCACGGAGCCAGTAGTTCACTCAGCTAAATATAACTTCCCCAAAGGTATTTCTTTAAGTCATTTCTAAAGACCGTAGTAATAAGTCTGAGTAGGAAAACCAAATACAAAATTTATCTTTCTGTGT
>NW_028096317.1:0-500 GCF_014824575.4 Sturnira hondurensis
CACGGTTTGATTTCCAGTCAGGGCACATTCCTGGGTTGCAGGCCAGTTCCCAACAGGCCACCTCCCAGCAGGGGATGCACAAAAGGCAACCATACACTGATGTTTCTCTCCCTCTCTCCTTCCCCTCTAAAGATAAATAAATGAATAAAACACCCAGGTATTAGCTCACAGTTAAAAAAAAAAAGAATTAAAAAAATGAGAAAAGGAAAAAAAGGGGGGAAATGGTGTAAATAAAGATTAAAATAAGAGATAGGAAATAAAAAATAGGGCAACAAAAATAAAAGAAAATTTACAAGAATAAAAAGCTATGAAAGAGAAAAAATGAAATTAATGAAAAAGGGCGGGGGGTGGGCAGGGTTGGGAATATAAGACAGAAACCTGTACGTGAACAAGAATTAAATAAAAATTATATTAAAAAAAATAAAATAAAATAAAATAAATTACAATAAAAAAAAAAGAAATTAATGAAAAAGAACAAAGTGGAATCCATCTGAGTATAG
>NW_028096318.1:0-1284 GCF_014824575.4 Sturnira hondurensis
AGGTTGATTGCTTGATTGTACAAATTAATGTGTGCAAAGCATGTGCCCAGGGCCTTCTGAGTAGGTGGCTTAAGGATTAGGGAGAAGTGTGGATGAGGTGGAAGCAGCCAGCTGAGAGAGAAGGAGGGCCCTAGAGAGAGACATAGCAGTGTCTACCCACCTATCTGTGGGAATCCTGGTGAGGACCAGAGCTCAGAGTCCCCCCAAGACTTGGGGTCCCCTCACAGGTGTTACCCGAGCTCTCTCCAATACTCAACAGACCCTTTCAGGGCGGTCCAACCATTTGGCATCTCTGGGCCACACATTAAATACACAAACACTAGTGAAAACTGTTGAGCAAAAAAAAAAAAAAAAAGATTTTGAGCAAATTTACAATTTTGTGTTGGGCCACATTTATAGTTGTGTTGGGCCACAGTTTTAGTCATCTTGGGCTGTGTGAGGCCTGCGGGCTGTGGGTTAGACACTCCTGCCTAGGTTGTAAGTCTGAGGAGCTGTACAGTGGTTGAGGATGCTGACCTTGAGCAAGTATGGGGCTTGGCTTGAGAGAATTCTGTGTCCTATAGTGGGAGAGAAGTTGGAACTCTGAAGCCCAGAGAGGGAAAATGACTGACCCCAGGTCACACAGCCATTTGAGAGCAGTTCTGGGTCTCCAGGCTGGGGTTAGCTAACTGTCATCTCTTTCCATGGTTTAGAGAGGACCCAGTTATGCTCACGTATGCTGCCAGCACCCCATCCCTCCCTCCTTGTGTCACCCCATCTGGCTTCCCCAAGCTCCTATCGCAGGTTGCTCAGTTGCTAACCTACAAACGTCTCTCATTTGGCCAGACTCTCTGCTGCTTTGGTCCAACTCCATACTCCCCTGTCTTCTCGTAGGAAAAGCACTGACTGTCTATCTAGTTGCCTAACTCAACTGTCCTCCCAGAGGGAGCCTGGGTCAGAGGTTTGTCTTGCTTCTATTCATACCCAGCAACCAGAAGGAAGAAAGAAGCAGCAACCCCACTTGACCCTGGAGACAGCACACATCTTTCCGAATATCAACAACTACAAACTAACACCTACCACATACAAAGAAAGAAAGACCCATATGGAAAGCTCATCTCAGGCAGATGACAAATGGGGGCTGGCCATTTGTGTGGCAGAGGTCCCCAGATCTCAGGCCCAGCTGACTCAGCTGTGGACACACATAATTAGGACAATCCACAGGGGACCCCTGCATCAGTGTCTGTGGGTTAGCACATCTGGACAGCATGTGTAGGAACTCTACTCATTCTGTAGCTTCTTATC
>NW_028096319.1:0-7785 GCF_014824575.4 Sturnira hondurensis
GCTGTCCCCACCCTGGTGTGAAGGAAGTAGAACCCAAAAGGGGCAGTGACACATGATCCGTGACCAGAGCTGGTCCTCAGAATCTGCCAGGGATGGGCCAGGGAAGGAGCTCCCTCAACCCTGACCACTGGTAGGGTCTTTAGGAGCCCCAAGGGCCGGGGTGCCCTCTGCCTGGGACATCCAGGGCAGCGTCCAGGATGGAGACTGGCGTGAGTCAGGTGAGAGGGAACTCGGCCCACAGAGAGCAAGGCAGGCCCTTTCTTTAAGAGGGGACACTGAAGGGACAGCAGCAACTGCAGCTTGGTCAGAGCAGTGTGGGTACCACACAGACAATCCTGGGGAGGAAAGAAACCCTCAAGCTTCACCACAAGCGCATGGAGATATCCATTTGTGGGGGACCATATGGGAACGGGGCAGCACACTCAGGCCTTCCCAACACCAACATGCGGACCAGCATCTCACATTTGCAAACATGTCCGCAGGCTCACAGTGCACAGGGCTGGTCGCCAGGGGCCAGTAGAAACATCACCCTAAGTTCACAGAGACCAAGTCCCTGACAGCCCGGACGCTGGGGCCACAGGCTTAGTTCCCAGGCTGCATTATACCCCAGGAAGCCTCAGACCCCAAGTTCCTCCCCCAGAAGTGCCAGGATAGTGTTGGCCGGGCTCCAGGCCAGCACCTCAGTCCACCTGCTGGTCCAGGTCTGCAACCCTTGGTTGAAATGCCAACTCAGGTTCTCAATTAGCATTGAAAACACCACCAGGCAGACGTGGAGGTTAGGGAGTCTTCACCGGTTCCTCACATATTAACATCTACACCTTCCATCACCAAGACCAGGGTCGCAGCATCAGCCCAGGGTGGCCCCACCTTGAAGGGCCGACCATCTCTGTCCAGCTAACTTACAGGCCAATGTCCCAGGCAGGGCAAGTGACCCAAGGCGTCAGGAAGGAGTCTCCTACAGAATGGGCTTCCTGTCTCACAAAGATTGGAACCTGCGCCTTGTGGTGTGGGGCCAGGGAGAAGGGGAGGCTGCAGGTTGGGGATTCCACTCTCCATGACCACTGGAAGCAGGGCTCAGAGGGGGGTGGGAAGCCTCACTCTGAGTGTGGGGCTCTTCCTGGCTCACACAGTGGGAAAGCTTTTATTTTTTATCTTTGAAAGATTTTGTTTATTCTTTAGAGACAGGGGGAAGGGATGGAAAGAATCATCAATGTGAGAAACAGTGACTGCTTGCCCCTCACACACACACTGACTGGGGACCGAACCCACAACCCAGGCAAGTGCCCTGACTGAGAGTCAAACCAGCGACCCTTTGCTTTGTGGACAACACCCAACCAAGAGAAAGCTTCTTAAACACCTGCTTACGCCACCTGCATTTAAAAAGAAAACTCTAGAAGCCTCCCATCAGTATAGTTTCAAATTACCCTCTAAGCCAGACCTCAGTCACTCACTGGTCTGTCATTCCAACACAATGGACCCCTCGTGAGGGGACCCCAGACCGCTAATGAAAGGTGGCAATGTGGTTTGTAGGACATTGTTTTTTAATCAGTTAAACAGAAGACATTTTGCACTGAGAATAAACTGCAGACGTCCACAAGAAGACACATGCACTAGGAGAACTGTGAGCCCCCGCCCCCCAGCAGGGCTCGTCCCTGGGTCTCCCAGAGAGCAGTGACGACTGATGCCAGGAGGAGGCTCTGGAGCAGCGGGCTACAGGACACCAGCTGGGTCCCCGCTCCTGTACATCCCTGCCAGCTTTGGGAGGTGGCGTGGGGGAGAAACCCTCAGACTCAGCAGCAGTGCCGTTGGTGGGCAAAATCCAGTTTGGGGACAATGTGGATTCCACAAAGACACAGACAACCAAACCACACTCACAACACCCCGGCTGCACATAACCCGCCCTGCCCACTCACAAGCTCCCTTCCTTTCCCCTCCTTGTGGCTCAGGTAGGTCCCGGGAGGCTCCCGGGTGAGACACATGTGGACGCGACCCCAGTGGGGGCCAGAGAAGGAAGACAGGGATTCCTGGCCATTCCAGCTCTGAACACAGTCCAGTCACATGGTGTCTCTGATTCACCCAGACGGGACCCTCACGCCCCAGGCAGCAGGTGGTGCCATCCAAGGGCAGGAAAGACACTGAGCAGGTGTGTGTGTGGCGGAGGCCAGCGGCCAGTCGGCACAGGAACCCCGAGCTCCCACGCGTTCGTCACACAGATGAAGGTGGTGGAGGGGTGAACGTTCCATCAGGACTCCGGCGTCAGGGTACAGCCCATGCGCTCTGGCCTGAGACAACACTCGGACACCCTCCCCACCTCCAGGCAGGTGTGCAGAGCCAGGCGCACTCATGGGGAAATTAAACGTCCTGAAGACTGTTTCCTACAAGTGGGAGAGCAGAACAAGCGTGGTTTTCAGCGTCACTGACGCATTTGACAAAGATGAGGCACTGACACAGTTACCATAGGGGACTTGGTGGCGATGAAGACGGGTTAGAAAACACAGGACCTGCTGGGTAGTGGGTCCTGCAGGTCCACAGGAAGTTTGGTACAGTGGGCGACAGTGAACTCTGCCCTCCGACCACCACCTCCCAGCTAACACAGAAGGTCGTTTGCGTGTCACTAAGCCACGTAAGTAAAAACAGTAAAGATCAATTCTGAGTTGGACCCAACCTGTGGCAATAACTGCCAGGGGCCGTGCTTACTTCTGGGTGGGAAATTCCACAGGGAGAAGGCTCTGGGACCTCCACAGCCTCGGCTGTTCCTGGGAGCTGACACGGAGCTGTAGAGACCAGCCGAGAGAGCACAGGCTCGGCAACAGGGGCGTGGGGACACGGAGCTCGGCCTCCCACAGGAGCCCTGTCTCCACATGTCCAACCTTTATAACCAAAGGGCAGGTAAAAGTCCAGGTGCAGCCCGAGTCCCTGGTTCACACTGAAGCTTTGTGGTTGGAAAAAACCTCACCCTTCTGTGTGTAAATACAGGGAAGTAAAAGAATGGAACCTCATGGGGGCCACGCCTCTGAAATAAAACTAAAGAGCCAAGAATCTCATAGTGTTTGCAGAGTATGTCCCCCTTCAAATTCGCTGTCCAGAGGGAACGAGTCCAACACCGAAACCGTGTTTTCCGGGTGGGTTTTCACCATCTCACAGAAGACAGGTACATTTGTATCCTCTCCCCATGGCTATACTGGCTCTTCCTATTAAAATTAAAAGTGAAGGCGCTTCTTCCAGGAGCAACCCAGTGCCTTTTCCTTCCCCATCTTCTTCGCCAACAGGCGTGCAGCTCCCAAACTCTAAGGAGCCCCACAATACTCACAACCAAGGGAGCACCAGGCAGCGGCAGCTCAACGCAGGCTTCCCCTTGAACTGGCCCAAGACACCACCTTCTCACTGACTTTCCAGTGAGCCTCAGTGGTGCCATCTTGGCTCACTGCCTGTCCATGCCTTTCCAGGGAACCCAAGCAGCCTGGCCTGTGCTCTTGCCTGTTGCTTCTTCTCTAATAAGCCCTCGCTTGTTTCACTGTCCCAGCTTGAATAAACATCCACTCCCAAATTCTCCCTTTCTTGAGGGGACCCAACCATACATAGTCCTTGCTCCTCTCTCCTACCAGCCCCCTGCACCCGCAACTGCCCTTCCCACATTCAGGGATGGGAGGCCCACCTGCATAACATGTCTTTGAGGTTCACGGAGGATAGACAAGGCAGTGAGCTGACCAGGCGTCAGACAGAACAACTTCATAAGACACTGGGAAGCTGCACGTGGCATAGACGCTCAAAGAACCAGCCCCTAGTCTGGAGATGGACTGCAGGACACACAGGAGGGACCTGGCACCCTGATTTATTACTCAGCTCAGTGACTACATTCAAGGATGCTCTCCCAGAAACTGCTCTGCTGCAAGAGGCTCCCGTAACCTAGGCTACAGCAACTCGGTCCTGAGGGAGAGCCCCGGATTTCAGTGCTGGACTCCCTGGGCCAGGCAAGGCCCCCTGCTCATGAATGACAGGGATGGTGAGCAGGGGTAGGACTAGAACTCCACCCAGATGTGGGACATGACACAGATCCACTGCCTGCCCAGGGCTGACCCCTCTAAGCTCATGGTCACCCCTGTCCCCCTCTAGCCCTGTGGGCATGGTAACCACTCCTTGCAGAGATTAACATATCAACTGCTGCAGGGGCAGGGGCGGCGCACCCTGCTGACCTTGAGGTTGTTGGGGTGCTTGTGTGTCCATGCCAGGAGCATGGCAGCGAAGAGGTCCCCGGTGCCGATGAAGACAGCATCTACCTTCTGAATGTCCATGCGGATGCGCTCGGTCACCACGGACCCATCAGTGTGCCCTGGAGATAGCATGGCACACTTAGGACCCCAGACCCTGGCTACCAGAGGGCCAGTCCAGGCCGGGGCCCCAGCCTGCTCTCCTCCCCAGTCATCCCCTGCACTGTGTGTGGTGGGTAATGTCACCCATGGTGGCTGGCCTGTACAGAACCCAGGTCTCAGGGCCTGCCTGCTGCTCCCAATGCCTCACAGTGGCTTCACTGTCCCAGGGCAGAAAGGGAAAGATAAGGAGTGTCCTAGGTGGCTGTAGTCAGGATGGCCTGGGGAGACACTGTTGGCTGACAAGGGGCCAGCTCTTGTGGTCTTCAGAGGGAGCATGGGCGACCACTGTGCCTAGAGATGGAGGGACTGTGTGAACTCACTGAAGTGAGTGTATGTGAGTGAGCAAGGACTCCAGGGTGTGTGTGTGTGCATCGGCAGGTGAACTGGTGGTGTGGATGAGCATGTGTATGTGAGTGTGTGAGGGTGGGTGTGCATGAGTGTTCCTGCACAAAGATGAGAGGGACCACTGAGAAGGTGCCTGTAGAGATGCTCCCCAAGGCAAGAGTGTGACCCTGGCCTCCTGAGTCACTCTGAGGAGGGGCACAGAGACCAACCCAGGCAGTGATGCTGGGTGAGATGAGAACACAGTGGGCTCCATGGGCCTCCCACCCGATCCCCCCCCACCTCGCGCCATGAGGTCAGCACCAGTCCCACTTCTGTGGGGGTCAGGAGTGTGGAAACCTGGTTCCCTGGAGGACTGGTCCCAGCCAGGGCTGGTTGCTGTGGGGGAGGTGTCAGCACCCCACAGTTCCACTGTGGCTTCCTGATGGAAACCCTCCCCCATCCTGCTTTCCACCTCCCCTTTCTCAGGACAGGGCAGGGCAGGGAGTGACAGAAGGTAAGGCAAGTGACTCCCTGCTGAGTAAGGCATGCTTTTCTTCCTCTTGATCCCCAAGCCTTCTCAGAACCTGCAGGGCACACAGAGGAAGGGCGGGAGGGAGCTCAGTGCCAGGGCGGGGAGGGCATGGGACTCACTGATCCTCTGGCTCCCCAGGGCGATCAGGTAGTCACTGCCTCTTGGGGAGGGCAGGTTGGAGCTGGTGATGACCACAGTTTCTGGGCCCATTGAATGTAGCACGTCCAACAACTGCCAGGCACAGGGAGCATGTCAAGCACTCCTGAGTCACCTGTGACTATGAGGGACATCACTCTTGCCCCTCACCTTGTGAGCCAGAATAGCCAGGTGTTGCCAGCCCTCACACCCCTCACGCACTCTCCTTGGGTCTGGCCTAATGGGGACAGTGGGAACAGGAACCTGGGAGCCTCCCTAGGCTTGCCCTTGCCTATTCAGCGACAGCTTTGCTGTGTGACACTTTTGCCAGGTAGAAGCCACTCTCCCCATTCCCTCTGGCTTGAAGGCTGAGGGTACACACCCACCGCCCCCATCTGTACCCTATGGATGCCCATCTTCTGGATAGAAGTGCCAACCTGGCTCGGCCTACTGTCCTTCCTCATCTGGGCCCCACACAGAACAAACACCAGGCAACAACAGCTCCCAGCACAGGTCCACTCTGGGAAGCCACTCATTCACTCATTTATTCACTCAACAAACACCTGCTGCCATGTGCCCAGTAACTTGCTGGGAGCTGGGGCTTCTTGCCCTCCAGACCACAATGCCTTGTGACAGAATACCCACTGAGGTCTCAGGCCTTGGGAAAGTGCCAGCTGAACCAGAGCAGGGGGCCAATCCTGGACACAGCTGGGGCTGGAAGTGGAAGGGGCCAGTGGCAGGCAGCGGGGACATTGCCAGCCTCCCACAGGGCTAGGGCCAGTGGCCCAAGCCACACAGGGCCCCCACTGTCATAGGGAAGGCTCCTACACTGGCCCTGAATTGTGCACACACATTCAAAATTTTGGGTGCCAGAGCACTAACGTGGATTCCCAGTCTCTGACCCTTGGCCTAGGAGTCTGCTTGCCCAAGTCCCAGTGTGGAAGCCTTGTCCCCGCCCTGTCAGCCCAGGGCTTCAGGCCGGGAGTCATGCAGCAATGAGGGCCCGACCTCTCGTAAGGGCTGCAGGGGGACCCACCTTCCTTGTGGGCTGGGTAGAGTGGTGCCTGTGATGCTGCACGTGGGTGCCCTATACTCTGGAGCTGAGTGAGGGCTCTGAGAGGTGGGTTCCTCACCATGCACGTGCACACACACAAAGACACGCATGCACACGTGGGCAGGCCAGCTGCCCAGCACCAACTCTAGGCCTGGCACTGTGGGGGTGTGAGAAGAGAGTCTCCTGTGCTTCTCATAACCAGGGTTGCCTGTCCCCATGGACTGTTTCTTTCCTGCCCCAGAGTCATCTGGCCTGGAGGCCCTCTGAGCATGAGGGCTCCCTACCCTGCAACTCTGTCCCGGTCACCCCACTTAGCTCAGACAGGGGCTGCTGGACAAGCAGAGCAGGCAGTGGGTTAACCAGACCTGACAAAGCACGAAGCTGCAAGTGACCGACCAAGCGGCCAAAAAGAAATTTGCAATGCATGCCCCTGGCCCTCCGGGTAGCCGAGCAGAAGCTGGTATGCTGGCCGCTCAGTGTGCCTGTCTCCCACCTCCATGGGAAAGTGGCTGTCCCTTCCCCACTGTGATCAGTGCCTCCTGTCCCAGACCACAGCCTGGAAGGTCTCCTTACCACTAAGGCTTCATCCTGGCTGTGGATCTTCCTGCCACGGACAGTCTGGCAGCTCTTCAAACTTAAACACAGGCCCTGGCTGGTGCAGCTCAGTGGACTGAGCACCAGCTTACAAACCAAATGGTCACTAGTTCTACTCCAGTCAAGGCACAGGCTTGCTTTATGGGTCATTTCCCCGGTAGGGGGTGCTCCAAAGGCAACCACACATTGATGTTTCTTACCTTCCCTCCCCCTCTAGGAACAAATAAATCTTAAAAATATATATTCTAGACTTCCGCCCACCCCCTAAGATGGAGGCATAGGTGGAAACACTGTGCCTTCTCCCACAACCAAGGTTGAATACAACAAAGGTTTGGAGAAACAAAGACACAACCAAAGGACAGAAAATTGAAGTATACGGAAGTCCGACTACATCTAATGTTCAACGGGGGACGGTAAGAGGGGCGGAGCCAGCAGAGAGCAGGGTCGGGGAGGACAGGGCCCCTGTCCCAGACGCGCAGGCAGAGGGGAACCAGTTGGGGTGTGGGGCAGACCGTGGGCGCATATTCCCGCACTGTGAGACAGACCACGCAGGCCCCAGGGGGCGAGGGCTGACGCCGGTGGCACACTTGAGTGCAGTGGGATGAAACGCGTGGGCCCGGTGACAGCAGCAACTGCGGCACCGGTGAGGGCCGTGGCGGCAGGCGGCGGACAGGACGCCATAGTCCCTCTTGACCCCGCCCCCACATAAGCGTCACAACCCAGTGACTTACTTGCCCTGTTTTAGTGAACACTTTAGGGCTCTGATCCTGCTATGG
>NW_028096320.1:0-592 GCF_014824575.4 Sturnira hondurensis
CTGACTGGTTCTTTTTTATCACCACCAACCCAGTATTACATGAAATGTTAAAGGGTTTCTTTTTGTTGTTCTTGAATAATAATAATAATAATAATAAGAAGAAGAAGAAGAAGAAGAAGAAGAAGAAGAGGAGGAGGAGGAAGGAAAAAAAAATGTGAACAATAAAATGGCAATAAATATATACCTAGCAACAACTTAATAAAAAAAACCAAAATGCATGAGCAAGCAGAACAGAAACAGACTCATAGACTGAGAGACTGTTTTGGTGGTTGCCAGAGGGGAGGGGTGGGAGAGAAAGGTGACGGGCTGAGAAGCGCCAATGGGCAGTTACAGAGCAGTGGAGGGATGTGAAGTAGAGCGCGGGGAATACAATCACTGCTCCAATAACTGGATATTGGGTCAAATGGGTGTAATATTTCTCAGGACTTAGTAAGTTGTATAATGTCTAATCACTGGGGTGTATGCCTGAAACTAATATAATATGTATATCAACTGTAATTCGAAAAATAAAATGATTTAAAGAAGTTTAAAAAAGAAGAGAGGAGGTCTGGCTCCCCCCTGTGGCCAGTGAGGAGAAATACTGATATTTGTA
>NW_028096321.1:0-820 GCF_014824575.4 Sturnira hondurensis
TTATTCACTTTTGGAGAGAGGAGAAGGGAGGGAGCGAGAGAGGGAGAGAAACCTCATTTGGTTGCCTCATGCACGCCCCCTACTGGGGACCTGGCCCAAAACCCAGGCACATGCCCTTACTGGGAACCGAAACCAACGACCTTTCACCTCGACCCTTCACCTCCTGGGACGACATCCAACCCACTGAGCCACGCCAGCCAGGGCAAATTCTTTTTTTTAATTGCAAACCGACACTTTTTTTTTTTTAAAGATTATTTATTTATTTATTTATCTTTAGAGGGGAAGGAGAGAGGGAGAGAAACATCAATGTATGGTTGCCTTTTGTGTGTTCCCTGCTGGGAGTTAACCTGAAAGGAACCAGCCTGCAACCCAGGCATGTGCCCTGACTGGGAATCGAACTGCGATAGTCTGGTTCGCAGGCCCGCGCTCAATCCACTGAGCTACGCCAGCCAGGGCTGCAAACCGACATTTTCTGAACTTCAAGTGAATATTTGTTTTGTTTTTTAAAGATTTTATTTATTTATCCTTAGAGGGGAAAGGAAGGAGAGGAGAGAAATATCAATGTATGGTTGCCTCTCTGAATCCCCTGCTGGGAACGGCCCGCAACCCTCCTCCGGCAGGGACGCAGACACGGGAGACTCACAGCATCTTCGGAAGGCAGTGGGAAAGACGTGAGCAGAGAAAATACTTGCCTCGATAAGGTTTTTAGCCTTAAAAACGTCTCCAATTTCATACATGATGATATCATCTTTCGTCCTTCCAAGCCCGTCAAAGTGAACATGCTGGACCACCACCTGGAGGGGGCGAGAGGACACAGACG
>NW_028096322.1:0-1409 GCF_014824575.4 Sturnira hondurensis
CCTATGAGTCCTCCATGGCACTGGCCACAGACGGAAGCCTCTACACCCCTAACACAGCAGCAGCTGCGGCTCTGAGGCGTTTTGGGCTGGCCCAGGGCAGCCGGTCCTGCAACTGCTGCTTTTGTCTGTACTCACAGTTACTGGGCTCCCGCTGAGTCCTCTGTGGCAGACGCCCCGACACTGGCAGAAGCCTCTGGGCCCTGGAAGCTGCGGAAGCAGCAGCTCCGAGGTCTTTACGTGCCGGCCAATGGCTGCTGGTCCCGCCACTGCTGCTTTTGACTTTACTCTGGGGTGCCTGGCTCCCGAGGGCTGCTGGCCCTGCTGCTGCCGCTTTTGTCTTTACTCACTCACAGGTGCTGGGGTCCCGATGAGTCCTCTGTGTCAGACGCCCCTGTCGCTGGGCGCAGGGGGAAGCCTCTGGGCCCCGACCGCTGAGGCAGCCAAGGCTCCAAGGTCTTTATGCGCTGGCCAATGGCTGCCGTCCTGCTGCCGCCGCCGCCGCCACCGCTGCCGCTGCCCTTGACTTTTTTCAGGGTTGCCAGGCTCCCGATGAGTTCTCCATGGCAGACGCCCTTGTCGCTGGGCACAGACTGAAGGAAGCCTCTGGGCTCCAACCGCTGCAGCAGCCGCGGCTCCGAGGTCTTTACGCGCCAGCAAATGGCTGCCGCCGGTCTGGCCTCCTCCGTCCTTACTCGCGTCCCTATTAGCCTATTCCTTATAAAGCTCGGTAAGTAATTGTGATTATACCCACTTTTCAGATGAATAAACTCGGCCTGGAAGAACACAAGGTTTCCCTGAGATCACTTAGCATGTAAGGGCCAAATGAGTCCAGGTGTATCTGAATAGAGAGCTTATAAGAAGCAAGTAAGCTGAAGGTATACACTGGCTGCAGGAAGTTGACTTACATGTCTGGAGTAGAAAACTCATAAGGAATTGGGTCAGGGGCCTAGATAGGTAGGACTCTAAATGACTATATTTAAATATTTTTTATGGATTGTTTTTAAGAGAAAGAAAGGAGAGAGAGAGAAAAAGAGATTTTTATCCCACTTATTTTTTTAATATAATTTTTATTTAATTCTTGTTCAAGTACAGGTTTCTGTCTTATATTCCCAACCCTGCCCGCCCCCACCCCATGCTCCCCGCCTCCCTCCCCTTTCCACCCCCCACCCTTAGTTATTGTCCTTGTGTCCTTTATACTTGTTCATGTGAGTCCATCCTCTTCTCCCCTGTGATTCTCTCCACTCTCCCCTCTGGGCCCTGACAGCCTGTTCCGTATTTGAGTGTCATTGGTCGTATTTTGCTTGCTTGTTTGGTTTGTTTAGAATCCTGTTAACGGTGAGGTCATATGATATTTGTCTTTTCACCGCCTGGCTTATTTCGCTCAGCATAATGCTTTCCAGTTCCATCCA
>NW_028096323.1:0-552 GCF_014824575.4 Sturnira hondurensis
ACCGATGCTCAACATAAGGCCTGGGTCATAATTGCTGAAGGTGTTGATGGAGAAGCTCTAAGTCCATTCGTTTTGAAAAGGTTAAAAGTTGGTCTTCAGATTGTATCAGTCAAAGCTCTGGGTATGGGTGGCGATGGACAGAACCAGCTTAAAGACATGGCTATTGCTACTGGTGGTACAGTGTTTGAAGAAAAACTGACCGAAAATTTGTAGGTGTTCAGCCTCACAACTTAAGAAGAAGTTGGAGAGGTCATTACGATGAAAGATCATGCCGTGCTCTTGAGAGGAAAAGGTGACAAGGCTCAAGTTGAAAAACATATCCAAGAAACCACTGACCCATTAGATATCACAACTAGTGAATAGGAAGAGGGACAACTAAACGAACATCCGGCGCAACTCTCAGGTGGAGCAGCCATGCCGAAGGCTCTTGGGACAAGGGATGGAGAAGTGAATGGAAAGAGAGGGTAGGAGCTGCCGCCATGGAAGGCGTTGTTCTGGGCAGGGCCATGCCCTGCTTTGGTGCCTTCCAGCCACGGACTCCTTAACTCCAGG
>NW_028096324.1:0-983 GCF_014824575.4 Sturnira hondurensis
GTGTTCACTAGAGCAGGGCAACTAAGTCGCTGGGTTGTGACGTTGTATGTGGAGGCAGGGTCAAAGAGGGACAATGGCTTCCCGTCTGCCGCCTGCCGCCGAGACCCCCACCGGCGCCGCAGCCACCACCGTCACCAGGCCCATGCATTTTGTTCCACTGCACGGGAGTGTGCCACCGCCGTCAGCCCTCCACCACTGGGTTTGCCCCCTGGGGCCTGCGTGGTCCGTCTCACTGTGCGCGAATGTGCGACCGCGGTCAGTCTGCCCCGCACCCCAACTGGTTCCAGGCTGTCTGTGCGTCTAGGTCGGGGGATCTGTCCTGCCCGACCCAGCTCCGCTGCTGGCTCCGCCTCTCTTACCGTCCCCGTTGAACGGTTCATAGTTGTCGGACTCCCGTATAATTCCGTTTTCTGGTCTTTGGGTGTGTCCTAGTTCTCTAAACCTTTGTTGTATTCAAACTTGGTTGTGGGAGAAGGCACAGTGTTTCCACCTATGCCTCCATCTTGGCGGAAGTCTCCCTCCCAGACCTTTTCAATGAACAGAGAATACAGGGTGATGCAAAAGTAGGTTCACAGTGGCTTGTATGGCAAAAGACATGCAGGTTATGATTACTACAGTAGCTTTACTAACTCTGTGTTTTGCATACTCACAACTTTAAACCCACTTTTGCCCCACCCTGTGTGTATTCATGTTTACATATGCATATATATAAACAATGTACACATATATTTTTCATATGTATATTAAAAACCATTTTCACAGTTTATCAAGCTCAGCTCTCTCCTACAGTCACTTAATTTGTTATTTATAACAATTGCTAAAAAAGTCAGCTTTCTGCTAACGGATCACATCAAAATGGCATTGTTAACTTTACCATTTTTGTCTTTTGAGGTCAGATTCTATTTTCTGAATCAAATTTCAACTTGTTTAATAGCCACTGTGGTTGGACTACTGGGGTTATTTCGTTCCTTGTGTTTTGATAG
>NW_028096325.1:0-504 GCF_014824575.4 Sturnira hondurensis
CGCTGGAGCAAACAACGACTGTTAACTTGAGACCAAACTGGGGAGAAACCACCCAGTGGCCCCTCTCGGCTTTGACCCCCTTGGAACCAGAGCTCCTGTGGGCTGTGCCCCCCGCCCCCGGAGGCTGCTGGCCCACCAGGTTCCAGATGGAGTCTGTGTGGCTTAGAGTCTTGAACTCATTCACCTTCCGAGGCTAAAACCTTACTTTAACTTTTGCAGATTCAAAGGGACTCAAGCTGCATAATTAATATTTAGAAGTGAGATCATATCACATGATAAGGGGGGTCCCCTCGGCCAGGGGCCCTACCCCTTCCCTGCCTTCATGCACTGCCCCTGGCCACCCAGGTGGCTGCTGGGCTGTCCCCCCCCCCCCCGGACACAGAGGCACACTTGTTCCTTGAGATCCTTTTACTTCCTTGTACAGGTCCAAACCTAGATGAAGTGATATTTACATTCCGTCGGCTGCCTTTATTTTTCCCATCTTATAACAAAGTCCTTCTTATT
>NW_028096326.1:0-615 GCF_014824575.4 Sturnira hondurensis
GCTCAATCCCACCATTCCCCAACCCTACCACCCAGTACTGACAGCCTGCTCTTTGTTTATGGGTCTGTCCCTCTTTTGCTTGTTAGTTCAGTTTGTTCTTTAGATTCCACATATGAGTGACAGCGTATGGTATTTTCTTTTTCTGACTGCTTTTTTACTTAGCATAATGTTTCCTGGGTCCAGGGTTTATTATTTTTATGGCTGAGTATCTTATAGTTGTTTTATCTACAGATCCACTAATGGGCACTTGGTCTGCTTCCATAGCTTGGTAATTGTAAATAATGCTGCAATGTACGTAGGGGTGCTTATGTTCATTCTAATTGGTGTTTTGTGCTTCTTTGGAAAAATTCCCAGAAGTGGAATCACTGGGGCATAAGGGATTACATTTCTTTTTTTTTAATTTAATTATTTTTCTTTTTTCAATTTTTAAAAAAATTATTTAATTATTTTTCAAGTACAGTTTTCTGTCTATTATTCCCATCCCATCCCACCCCCCGTGGTCCCCCCCTCCATTTCCACCCTTCTCAGTTGTCGTCCATGTATCCTTTATATATGTTCCTCTAAATCCCTCCCCTATTTCCCCTGAAATTCCCTCCCCTCCTCCCTCTGGTCACT
>NW_028096327.1:0-782 GCF_014824575.4 Sturnira hondurensis
ACCATGCAACCCATTCCACAAACACCTTCTCCCAACGCTGTCTAGTTTCTTCTGCACCCCGAGGCTAGGAAGGCTTCTTTGGAGGTGTACCTGTGGTTGGAGAACATCAACAGCACCGGAGTTTCATATTTACCAGCTCGAAACCTGAAAGCAGTTTCACAAACCCCTTCCCCGCATGCCCGACAACTTCTATTTAAGGCCCAGGTCAGAAATCCCGCCCACTTGAGGGCCCTGTGCTTGGCAAAATGGACTGGAGAGATTGTACACATCTTCCAAGTCTGCTTTTCCAAGATCGGTTTTGGATTTCTAGTCTTGGAGACTTCCACACGACCCCGGAGAAGCCTACTTACAGGCCGAAAGACTTGCACTTCATTGCCCCTCGAAATACCCCCAAGGCTCTCTAGTTCTTACCTAAGTTCCAGGCGAGCCATGCGACTTCCCAGGATCATTTCGGCCCAGAAGACTNCCAAACCCCAACTCGTCAAGGCTGGCTAGTTTTCTCTTAACTACCGAGCGAAAAAATCTCCTCTCCTGTGGGTCTGGGCTTGGAAAACCTGGCTTGGCAAAGCATTCCTGGATACAAAGCCTACTTTTCCAAGGCCGGCTTTGCTTTTCCAGTCTTGGAAATGTGAACACCGCCCTGGAGAAGCCCAATGACCATCCACAAATCCAGCAACTCGCTCCACAGACCGCTACTCACCAGGCGCTCCAGCTTTGAACTCCCAGGCTCGAAACTCGACTTTGGAGGTTGATTTCAGCCCCGAAAACTTAGCGCAGCACTG
>NW_028096328.1:0-1460 GCF_014824575.4 Sturnira hondurensis
GCCAGCCTCATTGCTTAGACCAGACTGGAGAAATCGATTAGCATGACATCAGCATAATAGTTGGGGGGGGGGGGATAAAGATCAAGAGGTTAAAAATTCTTGCCCTGACTGGTGTAGCTCAGTGGATTGAGCGTGGGCCTGTGAACCAAGGAATCGAGGTTTGACTCCCAGTCAGGGCACATGCCTGGGTTGCAGGCCAGTTCCCAGCAGCGGACCCATGAGAGGCAACCCTACATTGATATTTCTCTCCCTCTCTCCTTCCCTTCCCCTCTAAAGATAAATAAATAAAATCTTTTTTAAAAAAATTCTAAGGTCTGCCCCTAGCTGTGTGTCTCAGTTACTTGGAGCATCATCCTGTAAGCCAAAAGGTTGTGGGTTCAATTCCTGGTCAGGGCACATGCCCAGGCTGTGGGTTCAATTCTCCGTCAGAGTGCGTACGTACAGGAGACAACTGATCCATGTGTCTCTCCCTCCCTCCCTCCCTTCCCCTCTCTCTAAAATTAATAAGCACATCCTTGAGTGAGGATTTAAAAAAATCTAGGGTGAAATAATGGTCATTTCAGAGATCCAAGTAAACTCAGGAGAAAACAGAATCGCCCTTTCTGTGCAAGCTGGGGCCTCCCAGGCCTGGGCCACTGAGTGGGGCCTCCTTGGAAGGTGTCATCACCCCTCCTGGTGTCGACATCAAAGGATTAAGGCCCCAGACACCCCTCTCTTACCCTCACATCCTGTGACAGGCCTACTGCCCTGGAACTGATGTCGACGGTTCTCACACCCGTTTCCTCGCTGACTCTACCCCAGCGCTGAGGCCTCCACGCCCATATGTGTGCTGCTCACTGCACCTCCTCTCGCCGGCCAGACAGCGGCCTCCTTCCGGTTCCCCAGCAGAGCTCCCCCCTGGGAGTCTAGGGTTTGGTGAGCAAGTTCCTCCCGCTCATTCCGTCCAAGTGGCTCCGAAACCCCACCCATGTGTCTCGGCCCTCACCTTTTCCATATAACAACATGTGACTCTGCAGATCTTCAGCTGGAAGCCCCTCCCACCTTTCGGAGCCGCTCCGAGGACTGTCTAGCTCCCTGTTTTCCTTTGACACTGTGGCTGACAAGTTGCAGACCGAGTCCGGGCTGTGAACACACAGGTTGTGAGCGGGCGGGCAGTAGAGTGCGGTGCGGAACCCCACCTGGGAGGGTCTGTCACCTGCTCAGAACAGCTCCACACCACTCATCTTGCAGAGCCCGTTGCTCTCTCTGCTCTTCTCCCATCAAGGAGGTTCACGATTCCGTCACGAATTAATTCCTTTCCCCCAAGTAAACGCCCATTCATTCATTCTCTCTCCCTCTCATACACATATGCAATCCAGAAGCCAACCCCCTCCCACTCCCTCTCTCCCAGGCTCCACCTCACTGACACGTGCCACCCTCCCGATGGCAGCAGGTCCCAGGTGAGACCAGATCTGGCAACT
>NW_028096329.1:0-4911 GCF_014824575.4 Sturnira hondurensis
GCTCTGAAGATAGCCAGTAAGAGAGCAGCACGTGGGGAGGAGGCATGAGAGAACCTGGCATGTTCAAATAAAAGTAAATGGGTCGTTAAAATAATCAATTAGTCTATTAACATGTAAGCAGGGTTTATTGGTGATGTGTTCTCAGGGAAGACAATGGGACTGGCTAAGGGCGGGAGGTGGACTGGGGGGCTAAAAGGCATAGGTTTACGGTGAAAACAGTAATGAAGGCGAGGGTAGGAGTGGCCATAGATGACCTTGTGTGGCAAGCATGCATGTCCTTTGTTCTGAAGATTTATATAGTTGACCAGAAGAGGGGTGAGAGGGATTATATATTGATTGACAGGTAAAGGTGGTGGTAGCTTTCTCCAACTGGGGAGTGATAACCCCGAGGTGTTAATGGACTTCTTTTGTTAGGCACTATGTGCCCTTTGGGCCTTTCAGGACTCCAGGAGAAAGCATATTTTCAAAGACTTTCTTTCCCAGACAATGGAAAAGATACATAGAA
The DNA here is from genome assembly GCF_014824575.4 of Sturnira hondurensis. Lineage (NCBI taxonomy): Eukaryota > Metazoa > Chordata > Mammalia > Chiroptera > Phyllostomidae > Sturnira > Sturnira hondurensis. Next base: position 506 of record NW_028096329.1, read on the forward strand.
TTTGAAGAACAACTGAGACAGTGGGTGGGACATGGATCCCTCCTCCTCCCTGCTTTGGTTTCCTCTCTGGCCACTCTTTCTACCACCACAGTTCTATGAAGAATCTCCTTTCTTTTGGTAAAGAGTGGCAATTAAAACTCAATATTTGACTTCCAGTTATGCTTGTTGATACTGAAGTTTTACTACTTGGCCCTCTTGTCCACAGAAGTAAGAGGTATATATTTATGTACTTTGTATACATTTCTAATGTGGAGTTATGCTCTACCTGTCCATCATAACTATGTGAAGCTAAACATTACTGTCTGCTGATGTTTCTGAATCTCATCCAGAATTTTCAAACAGTGTGCTACAGAGTTTTTAAACAAGTAACACCTGACTCTTTAGTCAGAGGCACAAACCTCTTTCCCGTAGATTGTCAAATAAAAAAATGACAGCAGCCAAGACAATAGCCATCCAGTGTGAATGAATAGAAATTATAACTATTTTATATCACATTAGCAAGAAATATTTTTTGGTATGCTGCAGAATTTTAGTCATTAGGTATGTGTGACATGAGAGGGAGAAAGTTGACAATTGGTGCTCTCCTCTATTTCACCCCAACTTGTCCCTTTTCTCATCTGTAACTTCCTTCTCTGATAGTGAGAGATTTGGTTCTCAGTGAATCCCACTCATTAATTCATTGGTGTGACTGGCTTGAAGGCAAATCATTTCCATAATTGTTTTTTCTATTTAAACTTTACTGTGTTTTTATTCATGAGCATTTAGACCCCTTATACCTCCTCCCCCCAGGAATCACCACACTGCTGTCCATGTCCATGAGTACTTTTTCCTACATTTTGCTCAACGCCTTCACCCCCAACCTCTCCATAACTAGCTGCCATCTGCTTTCCATCTATGAGCCCGTCTCTTTTTTGCTTCTGAGTTCAGTTTGTTCTTAATCTATATGCCCATGAGAATCAACTTCATTTTACTTAATAGTATATTTTATGGTTTCTTTTACTTTCAACTTTGCTCTACATATTGTGTTCTAACACTAGTTAGGTCATCTCATGTTTTCCCCTATTTCCCTTCAGGAAGGTTAACTCACACCTTTGTAGTACCATCTGATTTTTAAAAGACTCTCTATTCACTTGTGGGATTCTCCTGTACTCCTGTCTGCTTCTGTCTGATTTGTGTATATTAAATTTCATGCTTTGCTCTGTGTAGTTCTATGGCTTGTACCAAATGCAGAGTCATGTGTTCACCAGCCCATTACCATGGAGATTAATTTTATCATTCTTCATTTCCTTTTTTAATCCCTTCTATAGACAACCTTTCTTCATTCTCCCAAACCTTAGAAATCATTGAGCTTTTTCCATCTCTGTTATGTACATGGAATCATACAATTAGGAGCCTTTAGGTCTTGCTTCTTTCACACTAAAATCCACTTTAGGCTCATCCAGATTGGTTCACAAGGAAATATTATTCTATTTTATTAATGAATAGTGTTCCAGTTTAACGCTGGTTTAGAGTTTGCAAGTGCTTATGGTTGCTTCTGTTTGTCAATTCTTAATCTCAATAACACTTAAAAAGGTTTGTGTAGAGGTGTATGGTGGCACATACGGTTTCGCTTTCAATTTAACATTCAATTCTCCTGTCCGTGTGTGAACTGACAGCTGTTGGAGCAAAAGGTTTTGAAAAGAGAATTTTCGTCATGTATTTGCCTTTGCATCTTTTGTAAAAATGAGTTGATTATATATCTAAGAATCATTTCTGGATGCTATAACCTGTTCCACTTATTTGTGGGTCCATCTTTTTCCTAATGCTACACTCTCTTCATCAGTATAGGTTATAGTTAGTTGTGAAATGGAATAATTTTAATACTCTTACTTTGTTTTTACTTTTCCCAATGATTTTGCTTATTTGTTGTGGAATTACATATGAGTTCATAATCAGCACGTCAATATTTATACTCAAAAAAGCCTTACATGGGTTTCAATTTTGATCCCATGGAATCTATGAGGAAGCCAACTTTAAGTCTCCTGATCCATAAATATTGTATCTCTCTGTCTCTTTTTTTTTTTAGATTTTATTTGTTGATCTTTAGAGGGGAAAGGAAGGAGAGAGAAAGAGAAATAGAAATGTATGGTTGCCTCTCATGCATCCCCTGCTAGGAAGTGGCCTATAGGCCAGGTGTGTGCCCTGATTGGGTAGCAAACCAGGATTCTTAGGTCCACATGCCCATGCTCAATCTACTGAGCTACACCAACCAAGGCTGGATATGATATATTTTACACTCATTTATCTAAAATTATATTCTTCTGTAGGCTATAATTTTTCATCACTTTTAAGGCAAATATGTTAAATATATTCAAAGAACTAAACAAAACTCAGATGAAGAACTAAAAGAAATAGGGAAAATGTGCTTTCAAAAGATAGTGAATATTAATAGAGACAAAATTATAAGAAGTAACCAGTTACAAACTCCAGAGCAAAACCAAGAAGACATGAAATAGACATCAGGAAGGCTCTGATTTTTTATTTTAAATAGTAGTATTTTTTGTACTTTTCAAAGAAAGTTAAAATTCATTACCAGGTTAGGATAGAATAAAAATCTATGGGGTAGATGAAGAGGGCTTTTCATCGTGTGAATTCAGTATATCAAGGGTGTAAAAGGAAGAAAATCTTACCCTTTGTGAGAACATGAGTGGACCTGGAGAGTATTAGGCTAATTGAAATACACCAGTCAGAGGAAGACAAATACCATAAGATCTCACTTATATGTGGGATCCAATGAAAAAAATAAACTGTTTTACAAAAGAGAAATTGGCATGGATACATGGAACATACTAATAACTGTCAGAGAAGAGAGGAGAGGGGGAGAGGGGACTGTATGAAAAAAGGTGAAGGGATGAGCGAAAGAACTTATATGACACGGTCTTCCAGAAAGTATCCAGCCATGTAATATGAAAAAATTAACGGGGTAGGTTTCCACGGAAGGCAGGGGACAGGATTCCCTACTTCGCAGGCAGCGCAAGGCATCTTGCTGTTCGCATCGGCTGCGAAGGGGAAAAGAGCACGGGGGCTGGTTGGAATCCGGAGTGAGGAAAAAGGGAAGGGGCGGGGGAGAGGGACCCGGGAAGGCGTCGGGGGAATCTCGTGAGGGTTGGAGTTTTGGCCAGAGTTTGTGGAAGATGGCGCCTGTTGTGACAGGGTTTTTAATTTGAAAATTCTAATGGATTGGAGGATATGTAGGAATCTGTATACTCTTTATAGAGGTGGGTGAGAGGAATGGCGGCAGAGTAGGACAAAGCATTTCGCTTCTCTCCTTGCACCAGAGAAGGACCTGGCAGATCTGCGGAGGAGTACAGCAGATGCCCAACTGGGACCCAGTGTATAAGAAGGCAGGACTCCAGAGAGTGTATCAGACACTGAATGACCAGAGGTTGAGGATAGGAGATGAACGCAGATCAACAAGGTATCCTACCACAGAAGTTCACACCATAAGCCCAGGGTACCAGAAGAGATCAATTTAAGAAGCTGAGGCCAACAACAAGAGCATCACAAACAATGGGAGGACAAAGAAACAATCCCCAAATGAAAGAAAAGAAGGAAGTCTCAGAAAGAATGTTAGATGAAATAGAGGCAAGTCAACTATCAGATGTGGAATTCAAACCACTGGTTATCAGAAAATTCAAAGAGCTTACAATGAGCTACCAGAAACTACAGGGGAGCTACAATGGACTCTCCACAAACTATACCAACATGAAAAAGGAAATAGAAACCATCAGCAAAGGCCAAGAGAAAAGGAAAAATACAATTTCTGAACTGAAGAACACAGTACAAGGTATGAAGAATAGAATCAATATGGCGGAAGATTGCATAAGTGAGATAGAAGACAGCATAGAAAAAATCTCCCAGACGCACCAAGTAAGGGAAAAGAGAATCAGAAAACATGAGGAGAATTTAAGAGAAATGCAAGACAACATGAAACGTAATAATATCCAAATAATAGGAATACCAGAAGGAGAGGAAGAGGAACAAGGGATAGAAAACCTACTTGAAAGAGTAATAACGGAAAATTTTCCCAAGTTGAGGAGTGATAAAGTCGCACGGACCCAGGAATCGCAGAGAGTCCCCAGCAGGGGGAACCCAAAAAGGCCTACTACAAGACACATCATCATTAAAATAGCAAACCTCCAAGACAAAGAGAGAATCCTAAAGGCAGCAAGGGAGAAAAAGGAAGTAACATACAAGGGGGTCCCAATAAGGTTGGCTACTGACTTCTCAACAGAAACATTCCAAGCAAGAAGAGAATGGCAGGAAATATTCCAAGTAATGAGAAACAGAGGCCTACAACCAAGGCTACTTTATCCAGCAAGGCTCTCAATCAAGATAGAAGGCCAAATAAAGAGCTTCCAAGACAA
>NW_028096329.1:9465-19338 GCF_014824575.4 Sturnira hondurensis
ACAGAAGTCCAAAGGGGGGCAATATTTGGCCCACCTAGGGATGCCAAAAACTGTTACAGAAGAGACACACCAGGGCCCAGATACCAGAGGATAGTATACTAATACCGTCCAGACCACCTACTGGGCCCAATTCTGCCACTACTCAGAAAGACATCTCTCAATGCCAGAGATTTGTGAAAAGGAAAGGAAATGTTTATTTAATTTTATACAGACCTAACATAATAACCTAACATAGTAACCTAATGTCTTCATTAAAATATCAAAGTCCTTTAAGATATCCACCTATGTACACAGTGCTCCCTTCTCCCCCCGCCCTAATTCAGGGTACCATAACTCAGGAAAAGAGCCCATGTCTGTGTTTCAGGCCGCTGGCACCATCAGCTGTGTCGCCATCCAGGCAGGATCTCCAAATAATCCAGTCATGTGGCACCTTCTTACAGTCCCCTGCCAAGAGTTCTTTGTACCTCTTTTTCCAGGCAAACTCTCTCCTGCTTCCCAGGCCATGTGGCCAATGGGAGCACCCCAAAGCCACACGGGCCTCTTCTACCAAAGCTGCAGGGGTTTGAATCCCACCAAAAGCATGTAGCTTTCTTCTTCACCTGGCTGCAGGGCTCCTCACTCTGGCAAAGCCACATGGTTCTCCTTCACATGGCCAAGAGAGGGTCCTCACTCTGCTAAAACTGCGTGGCTCTCTCTCAGTGGCTGCCGTGTCTGGGTTTAAATTCCCATGCCAGTCTTCCTCTGTACGCCCATTTTAGACTCCTTCCACAACCAGTTACACCTGTCAATATTTTCCAAATTTACTGGGCTACCATGGTGAGTCTGGGCAGGTATGGCCCCATGTCCTGGAGCCAATCTTCTCCAAGATCCCACGCAGGCACTGTACCTCGGGGACCTGCCTCCTGGTTACATCTTGGGGGGAAGTGACTTCAATCCCCCTGGCTCCAACCCTGACCACAGCCATTTAACATATCCAAGTGACCCGCCAAAGGCTCTAGATATATTAAATGACCATGCCACGGATTAGATGCAAGGCTGTGGCTGTACAAAACAGCCCTGCATGTTCCTGCTCCATGTATCCCTTCCTCCAACTCACACCTGTAGGAGAAGGGGTGAGGACATCTTATATGTCTCTCCAGTAATTCCTATACAACGTGAGTTCTGGACACCATTCCAAAACCCTTTGTGGGGCCCCTGCCTTGGATGCACCCTGTGTCAGTAGCTCTTTCTGTTAGTGTCCCATTGACAGAGCTTCATTACTTCACTGTTTTTTTTTTTAGCACTCCCTCAAACTCTGTTATTACACAGTGCTACATAAAGGCTTGTCCTGTGTTTCCCCTACCCATATCACAAAATGGACTATCTCTATTATGGGGCCAAATCCAAAAAATCGGTTCTTCCTGCCAATGCAGTGAAGAATTAAAGACCAATGAGACAGGAAGCTCTGAAGATAGCCAGTAAGAGAGCAGCACGTGGGGAGGAGGCATGAGAGAACCTGGCATGTTCAAATAAAAGTAAATGGGTCGTTAAAATAATCAATTAGTCTATTAACATGTAAGCAGGGTTTATTGGTGATGTGTTCTCAGGGAAGACAATGGGACTGGCTAAGGGCGGGAGGTGGACTGGGGGGCTAAAAGGCATAGGTTTACGGTGAAAACAGTAATGAAGGCGAGGGTAGGAGTGGCCATAGATGACCTTGTGTGGCAAGCATGCATGTCCTTTGTTCTGAAGATTTATATAGTTGACCAGAAGAAGGGTGAGAGGGATTACATATTGATTGACAGGTAAAGGTGGTGGTAGCTTTCTCCAACTGGGGAGTGATAACCCCGAGGTGTTAATGGACTTCTTTTGTTAGGCACTATGTGCCCTTTGGGCCTTTCAGGACCCCAGGAGAAAGCATATTTTCAAAGACTTTCTTTCCCAGACAATGGAAAAGATACATAGAATTTGAAGAACAACTGAGACAGTGGGTGGGACATGGATCCCTCCTCCTCCCTGCTTTGGTTTCCTCTCTGGCCACTCTTTCTACCACCACAGTTCTATGAAGAATCTCCTTTCTTTTGGTAAAGAGTGGCATTTAAAAGCCAATATTTGACTCCCAGTTGTGGTTGTTGATACTGAAGTGTTACTATTAGGCCCTTTTGTCCTCAGAAGTAAGAGGTATATATTTATGTACTTTGTATGCATTTCTAATGTGGAGTTATGCTCTACCTGTCCATCATACTATGTTAAGCTAAACACTACTGTCTGCTGATGTTTCTGACTCTCATCCACAATTTTCAAACAGCATGCCACAGAGTTTTTACACAAGTAACACCTGACTCTTTAGTCATAGGCACAAACCTCTTTCCCGTAGATTGTCAAATTAAAAAAGGACAGCAGGCAACACAATAGCCATCCAGTGTGAATGAATAGAAATTATAACTATTTTATATCACATTAGGAAAAAAAATTTTTTGGTATGCTGCAGAATTTTAGTCATTAGGTATGTGTGACATGAGAGGGAGAAGGTTGACAATTGCTGCTCTCCTCTATTTCACCACAACTTGTCCCTTTTCTCACCTGTAACTTCCTTCTCTGATAGTGAGAGACTTGGTTCTCAATGAATGCCATTCATGAATTGCTTGGTGTGACTGGTTTGCAGGTAAATCAGTTTTATAATTGTTTTTTTATTTAAACTTCACTGTATTTTTTCATTATCATTTAGTCCCTCTCTACCCCCTCCCCACAGCAATCACCACAGTCCTGTCCACGTCCATGAGTACTTTTTCTAAATTTTGATCAACCACTTCACCCCCAACCTCTCCATAACTAGCTGCCATCTGCTTTCCATCCATGAGCCCATCTCTTTTTCGCTTCTGAGTTCAGTTTGTTCTTAATCTATATGCCCATGAGAATCAACTTCATTTTACTGAATAGTATATTTTATGGTTTCTTTTACTTTCAACTTTGCTCTACATATTGTGTTCTAAAACTAGTTAGGTCAGCTCATGTTTTCCCCTATTTCCCTTCAGGAAGGTTAACTCACACCTTTGTAGTACCATCTGATTTTTAAAGCACTCTCTATTCACTCGTGGGATTCTCCTGTACTCCTGTCTGCTTCTTTCTGATTTGTGCATATTAAATTTCATGCTTTGCCTGTGTAGTTCTATGGCTTGTAACAAATGCAGAGTCATGTGTTCACCAGCCGATTACCATGGAGATTAATTTCATTATTCTAAAATTTCCTTTTTTAATCTCTTCTATAGACAACCATTCTTCATTCTACCAAACCTTAGAAATCATGAGCTTTTTCCATCTCTGTTATGTACATGGAATCATACAATTAGGAGCCTTTAGGTCTTGCTTCTTTCACACTAAAATCCACTTTAGGCTCATCCAGATTGGTTCACAAGGAAATATTATTCTATTTTATTAATGAATAGTGTTCCAGTTTAACGATGGTTTAGAGTTTGCAAGTGCTTATGGTTGCTTCTGTTTGTCAATTCTTAATCTCAATAACACTTATAAAGGTTTGTGTAGAGGTGTATGGTGGAACATATGGTTTCACTTTCAATTTAACATTCAATTCTCCTGTCCGTGTGTGAACTGACAACTGTTGGAACAAAAGGTTTTGAAAAGAGAATTTTCGTCATGTATTTGCCTTTGCATCTTTTATAAAAATGAGTTGATTATATATCTATGAATCATTTCTGGATGCTATAACCTGTTCCACTTATTTGTGGGTCCATCTTTTTCCTAATGCTACACTCTCTTCATCAGTATAGGTTATACTTAGTTGTGAAATGGAATAATTTTAATACTCTTACTTTGTTTTTACTTTTCCCAATGATTTTGCTTATTTGTTGTGGAATTACATATGAGTTCATAATCAGCACGTCAATATTTATACTCAAAAAAGCCTTACATGGGTTTCAATTTTGATCCCATGGAATCTATGAGGAAGCCAACTTTAAGTCTCCTGATCCATAAATATTGTATCTCTCTGTCTCTTTTTTTTAAAAGATTTTATTTGTTGATCTTTAGAGGGGAAAGGAAGGAGAGAGAAAGAGAAATAGAAATGTATGGTTGCCTCTCGTGCATCCCCTGCTGGGAACTGGCCTACAGGCCAGGCATGTGTCCTGACTGGGAATCAAAGCACAATTCTTAGGTTCACATGCCCATGCTCAATCTACTGAGCTACACCAGCCAAGGCTGGATATGATATAGTTTAAACTCTTTATCTAAAATTATATTCTTCTGTAGGCTATAAATTTTCATCACTTTTAAGGCAAATATGTTAAATATATTCAAAGAACTAAACAAAACTCAGATGAAGAACTAAAAGAAATAGGGAAAATGTCCTTTCAAAAGATAGAGAATATTAATAGAGACAAAAAGTATAAGAAGTAACCAGTTACAAACTCCAGAGCAAAACCAAGAAGACATGAAAGAGACATCAGGAAGGCTCTGATTTTTCTGATTTTAAATAGTATTTTTTGTACTTTTCAAAGAAAGTTAAAATTCATTATCAGGTTAGGATAGAATAAAAATCTATGGGGTAGATGGAGAGGGCTTTTCATCGTGTGAATCCAGGATATCAAGGGTATAAAAGGAAGAAAATCTTACCCTTTGTAAGAACATGAGTGGACCTGGAGATTATTAGGCTAATTGAAATACACCAGTCAGAGAAAGACAAATACCATAAGATCTCACTTACATGTGGGATCCAGTGAAAAAAATAAACTGATTTACAAAAGAGAAATTGGCATGGATACATGGAACATACTAATAACTGTCAGAGAAGAGAGGAGAGGGGACTGTATAAAAAAAGGTGAAGGGATGAGCGAAAGAACTTATATGACACGGTCTTCCAGAAAGTATCCAGCCATGTAATATGAAAAAATTAACGGGGTAGGTTTCCACGGAAGGCAGCGGACAGGATCCCCTACTTCGCAGGCAGCGCAAGGCATCTGGCTGTTTACATTGGCTGGGAAGGGGAAAGGAGCATGGGGGCTGGTTGAAATCCGGATTGAGATAAAAGGGAAGGGTCGGGGGAGAGGACCAGGGAAGGCATCGGGGGAATCTCGTGAGGGTTGGAGTTTTGGCCAGAGTTTGTGGAAGATGGGGCCTGTTGTGACAGGGATTTTAATTTGAAAATTCTAATGGATTGGAGGATATCTGGGAACCTGAATACCCTTTATAGAGGTGGGTGAGAGGAAGCTGGCGGCAGAGTAGGACAAAGGATTTCGCTTCTCTCCATGCACCGGAGAAGGACCTGGTAGATCTGCGGAGGAGCACAGCAGATGCCCAACTGGGACCCAGTGTATAAGAAGGCAGGACTCCAGAGAGTGTATCAGACACTGAATGACCAGAGGTTGAGGATAGGAGATGAACGCAGATCAACAAGGTATCCTACCACAGAAGTTCACACCATAAGCCCAGGGTACCAGAAGAGATCAATTTAAGAAGCTGAGGCCAACAACAAGAGCATCACAAACAATGGGAGGACAAAGAAACAATCCCCAAATGAAAGAAAAGAAGGAAGTCTCAGAAAGAATGTTAGATGAAATAGAGGCAAGTCAACTATCAGATGTGGAATTCAAACCACTGGTTATCAGAAAATTCAAAGAGCTTACAATGAGCTACCAGAAACTACAGGGGAGCTACAATGGACTCTCCACAAACTATACCAACATGAAAAAGGAAATAGAAACCATCAGCAAAGGCCAAGAGAAAAGGAAAAATACAATTTCTGAACTGAAGAACACAGTACAAGGTATGAAGAATAGAATCAATATGGCGGAAGATTGCATAAGTGAGATAGAAGACAGCATAGAAAAAATCTCCCAGACGCACCAAGTAAGGGAAAAGAGAATCAGAAAACATGAGGAGAATTTAAGAGAAATGCAAGACAACATGAAACGTAATAATATCCAAATAATAGGAATACCAGAAGGAGAGGAAGAGGAACAAGGGATAGAAAACCTACTTGAAAGAGTAATAACGGAAAATTTTCCCAAGTTGAGGAGTGATAAAGTCGCACGGACCCAGGAATCGCAGAGAGTCCCCAGCAGGGGGAACCCAAAAAGGCCTACTACAAGACACATCATCATTAAAATAGCAAACCTCCAAGACAAAGAGAGAATCCTAAAGGCAGCAAGGGAGAAAAAGGAAGTAACATACAAGGGGGTCCCAATAAGGTTGGCTACTGACTTCTCAACAGAAACATTCCAAGCAAGAAGAGAATGGCAGGAAATATTCCAAGTAATGAGAAACAGAGGCCTACAACCAAGGCTACTTTATCCAGCAAGGCTCTCAATCAAGATAGAAGGCCAAATAAAGAGCTTCCAAGACAAAAGAAGTCTAAAAGAATATGCCTCCACAAAACCAGATCTACAAGAATTACTAGAAGGGCTGCTTTAAGGAAAGGAGGGAAAGGGGAGAGACAGAGAGGCACACAGGTACATTGATGGCAATGAATAAGTACCTTTCAATAATAACCTTAAACGTAAATGGATTAAATGCACCAATTAAGAGACATAGAATAGCTGAATGGTAAAGAAAGCATGACCCACACATATGCTGCCTACAAGAGACCCACCTCAGGTCAAAAGACCACCACAGACTGAAAGTGAAAGGCTGAAAACAAATTTTCCAAGCAAATGATAAAGAATATAAAGCCAGGGTAGCAATTCTAATATCAGACAAAATAGATTTCAAAACAAGGGCCTTAAAGAGAGACCCAGAAGGTCACTTCATAATACTCAAGGGAAGAATCCACCAGGAAGACATGAACATCATAAATATATATGTACCCAACACAGGTGCACCCAAATATATAAAGAAAATCCTAGAGGACCTCAAGAAAGATACTGACAGCAACACAATTATACTAGGGGATTGTAACACCCCACTGTCAAAAATGGACAGATCTTCCAAACAAAATATCAACAGAGATATAGCAGCATTAAACGACAGTCTAGAAGAAATGGACCTAATTGATATGTATAGAGCCCTCCATCCCAAAGACGCTAAACACACATTCTTTTCAAGTGCACATGGAACATTTTCAAAGATAGATCACATGATAGGACACAAAACAAGTCTCAACAACTTCAGGAAAATAGAAATCATACCAAGCATCTTCTCTGACCACAAGGGACTGAAATTGGAAACCAACTACACAGGAAAACACCCCAAACACCCAAAGGTGTGGAGATTGAATGGTATGCTATTAAACAACGAATGGGTCAAGACTGAAATTAGGGAAGAAAGAAAAAAACTTCTTGAAACAAATGAAAATGAACTCACAACAACCCAAAACTTAAGGGACACAGTGAAGGCAGTCCTGAGAGGGAAGTTCATAGCAATACAGGCTCACCTAAAGAGGACAGACATATTTCAAACAAACAACCTAACCCGACGCCTCCAAGAACTCGAGGAACAACAACAAAGACAGCCCAGAGCAAGTACAAGGAAGGAAATAACCAAGATCAGAGCAGAATTAAATAACATAGAGACTAAAAGCACAATCCTAAGGATCAATGAATCCAGGAGTTGGTTTTTGGAAAAGATAAAGAAAATAGACAAAGTTTTAAGTAGGCTCATCAAGAAAAGAAGAGAGAGGACACAAATAAACAATCAGAAATGAAAGAGGACAGATTACAGCTGATACCACAGAAATAGAAAGGATTTTAAGAAATTACTATGCAGAAATGTATGCCAAGAAATTTGAAAACCTAGGTGAAAAGGACAGATTTCTAGAAAAATATAACCTTCCAAAACTCAATGAAAAGGAAGCAGAATACCTGAACAGGCCAATAACAGCAAATGAAATTGAAGCAGTAATCAAAAAACTCCCATCACACGAAAGCCTTGGACCAGTTGGTTTCATAGGAGAATTCTACAAAGCTCTTAAGGAAGAGCTAACCACTATTCTTCGCAGACTATTCCAAAAAATCCAAAAGGAAGGAAAACTCCCCAACTCTTTTTATGAAGCCAGCATCACCCTAATTCCAAAGCCAGATAGAGACACAACAAAGGAAGAACATTACAAGCCAATATCGCTGATGAACATAGACACTAAAATCCTCAAGAAAATATTGGCAAATCGCATCCAACAATACATCAAAAAGATCATCCACCACGACCAAGTGGGATTCATCCCAGGGATGCAAGGATGGTTCAATATATACAAATCAATAAATGTAATACACCACATAAACAAAAGCAAAGACAAAAAACACATGATCATATCAATAGATGGGGAAAGAGCTTTTGATAAGGTTCAACACCCATTTATGATAAAGGTACTCAGCAAAGTAGGAATAGAGGGAGCATTCCTCAAAATAATAAAGGCCATATATGAAAGACCTACAGCCAACATCATACTCAATGGACAAAAACTAAAAGCTTTTCCACTAAGATCAGGAACAAGACAAGGTTGCCCACTTTCACCACTTCTATTCAATATAGTATTAGAAGTTCTAGCCACAGCGATCAGAGAAGAAAAGGAAATAAAAGGCATCCATATTGGAAAGGAGGAAACAAAACTGTCATTGTTTGCAGGTGACATAATAGTGTACATGGAAAATCCTATAGCCTCTACCAAAAAACTGCTGGAACTAATAAATCGATTTGGCAAAAGAGCGGGATACAAAGTCAATATCCAGAAATCAAAGGCATTTTTGTATACCAACAATGAAGCAACAGAAGCAGAAATCACGAAAAAAATCCCATTCGATATAGCAAAAACAAAAATAAAATATCTGGGAATAACCTAGATAAACATTTTACCAAGGAGGAAAAAGACCTGTATGCAGAAAACTACACAACACTGAAGAAAGAAATCAAGGAAGACACAAACAAATGGAAACATATACCGTGTTCATGGATTGGAAGAATTAACATCATCAAAATGTCCATACTGCCCAAAGCAATTTACAGATTCAATGCAATACCTATTAAAGTGCCAATGGCATATTTCACAGACATAAAACAAACACTTCAAAAATTTATATGGAACCACAAGAGACGCCGAATAGCAGCTGCAATTTTGAGAAAGAAGAACAAAGTAGGAGGGACCACAATACCTGGTATCAAACTGTATTACAAGGCCACTGTAATCAAAACAGCCTGGTACTGGCACAAAAACAGGCACATAGACCAATGGAATAGAACAGAGAGCCCAGAAATAAATCCAACTCTCTACAGTCAATTAATATTTGACAAAGGGGGCAATAACATAAAATGGATTAAAGATAGCCTCTTCAACAAATGGTGCTGGGAGAACTGGACAGTATGTGCAAAAAAAAAAATGAAACTTGAGCACCAACTTACACCATACACCAAAATAAATTGAAGTTGGATAAAAGACTTAAATATAAGCCGTGAAAGCATTAAAGCCCTAGAGGAGAGCATTGGCAAGAAAATCTCAGATATTCCACGCAGCAATATTTTTACTGACATGTCCCCTAGAGCAAGGGCTTTAAAGGAAAGAATAAACAACTGGGATCTCATCAAAATTAAAAGCTTCTGCATGGCTAAGGAAAACAGTATCAAGATACAAAGAGAAGCATCTGTTTGGGAAAACATATTTGCCAATGATACCTCAGACAAAGGTTTAATCTCCAAAATATACAAAGAACTCACTCAACTCCACTCTAAGAAGACAAGCAACCCAAGTGAAAAATGGGCAGAGGACTTGAACAGACATTTCTCCAAGGAGGACATACAGAGGATCCACAGACACATGAAAAGATGCTCAATATCGCTAGCTATCAGAGAGATGCAAATTAAAACCACAATGAGATACCACTTAATACCAGTCAGAATGGCTATCATAAACGAAGAAACAAACAACAAGTGCTGGAGAGGTTGTGGGGAAAAGGG
>NW_028096330.1:0-1341 GCF_014824575.4 Sturnira hondurensis
ATAAACCTTTAAGTAGGCTCATCAAGAAAAAAAGAGGGAGGACCCAAATAAACACAATCAGAAATGAAAGAGGAGAGATTACAACTGATACCACAGAAATAAAAGGGATTGTAAGGAATTACTACTAAGAACTGTATGCCAAGAAATTTGAAAACCTAGATGAAATGGACAAATTTCTAGAAAAATATAATCTTCCAAAACTCAATGAAAAAGAAGTACAAAACCTGAACAGACCAATAACAGCAGATGAAATTGAAGCAGTGATCAAAAAACTCCCATCACACAAAAGCCCTGGAGCAGATGGTTTCACAGGAGAATTCTACAAAGCTTTTAAGGAAGAGCTAACCCCTATTCTTCACAGACTATTCCAAAAAATCCAAAAGGAGGGAAAACTCCCCAACTATTTTTATGAAGCTAGCATCCTCCTAATTCCAAAACCAGATAGAGACACAACAAAGAAAGAAAATTACAGGCCAATATCACTGATTAACATAGACGCTAAAATCCTCAATAAAATATTGGCAAATTGCATCAAACAATACATCAAAAAGATCGTACACCACGACCAAGTGGGATTCATGCCAGGGATGCAAGGATGGTTCGATATTCGTAAATGAGTAAATGTAATACACCACATATACAAAAGCAAACACAAAAACCACATGATCATATCAATAGACGTGGAAAAAGCTTTTGATAAGGTACAACACCCATTTATGATAAAGGTACTCAGCAAAGTGGGAATAGAGGGAGCATTCCTCAATATAATAAAGGGCATATTTGAAAGACCTACAGCCAACATCATACTCAATGGACAAAAACTAAAAGCTTTTCCACTAAGATCAGGAACAAGACAAGGTTGTCCACTATCACCACTTCTATTTAATATAGCATTGGAAGTTCTAGCCACAGCAATGAGAAAAGAAAAGGAAATAAAAGGCATTCAAATTGAAAAGGATGAAACAAAACTGTCATTGTTTGCAGATGACATGATAGTGTACATGGAAAATCCTATAGCCTCTACCAAGAAACTGCTCGAACTAATAGATGAATTTGGCAAAAAAGTAGGATACAAAGTCAATATTCATAAATCAAAGGTATTTTTGTATACCAACAATGAAACAGCAGAAGCAGAAATCAAGAAAAAAATCCCATTTTGATATAGCAAAAACAAAAATAAAATATCTGGGAATAAACCTAACCAAGGAGGTTAAAGAGCTGTATGCAGAAAACTACACAACACTGAAGAAAGAAATCAAGAAAGACAGAAACAAATGGAAACTTATACTGCATTCATGGATTGGAAGAATTAACATCATCAAAATGTCCATACTACCCAAA
>NW_028096331.1:0-1055 GCF_014824575.4 Sturnira hondurensis
AGCATTGAGCTTTCTTTCTGGTAGGAAGGGGTAGAAGATACAGTAATTTTTCTTTTGCTTTGAGGGTGAAGTATTGGCATGCCCCTGGCCAGTGGACTTCTAAATTTTGTTGCTGAATTATCAGACTCCCAATTTTTCACGGGGCTTATTTCTCACTCTTTGGAACACATACAATTTAACAAGATAATAGGGCTTTTTGCTCATCCTGCCTAATCAGCACGATCCATCATTATAATAAATCAACATTTATTATAAAATACATTTATTCACAGATACTCGGTGAAATGTTCAGACACCCTATATCTTTGGGGGTTTTACTAAAGGATAGAATGGCTCGCCATTGGTAAAAATAAATACACATTATGGCCCATTTCATGTGGATGTGAACTGTTTCTGATTTTCTTTCCTAATTAGTATAGACCAGAAAGTCCTAAGTCATTGGCTGCATATGATCATGTGACTGTGTATTAGCCTGCCTAGGGACAACACTTCGTCAGATATGGCAGTTGTGATCAGGTCTAGTGTTTAATTGACCTTGTGGTAGTCTAAAGTGATTATCCAAGGTCTATTCAATTTCGGCAGGACCAGACTGATGAATTACATGCAAATGTAATAAAAATAACTTATTTTGCATTCCTGAGATCTTAAGGAGTGGCATGCATCTCAACTTTTTCTCTCACTCTGAAATGGCAATATTATTCTGTCCTGGTTAGAAGGGCATGCGGTTTCAGAGGCTTCCATTTGGCCTTCACCACTATTAGCTCTTAGCTCACTGCCCAACAATGCAATGTGGGCATTATTAAAACCACCAACTGTGCCAATCTCAAAAATGCATCAGGGACCACATAAATAAGCAATGATTGGGTTTGCACATCTATATGATCTACTGCAGCTAGAATTGGGCCAATATTTTATTTATTATTTGAGGCAACTATGATAATGCTTGAAGTCTGTAGTATCAATATTAACGGAACCCTGTGTCCAGTGATCCTTGAAATGTCTGTGTATTTCTCTCAACTCAGTGTACAATCATTCAGGTAAGTAGCCATAGGTCC
>NW_028096332.1:0-1984 GCF_014824575.4 Sturnira hondurensis
ATAACATAGAATCTTACCAAAAAATGAATGTCTTGTTACAGAAGAGTATTTGTGCCTGCTGCACGGAAGGATGTGGGTTTGATTTCATTTCCAAGGTAACCTTATCACCCCTGAGCTAAAAGATCTCACTTCAATCCTGTAGCCAAAATATAAAAAATAAAAAAATATCTTCTATTTGGCTAGTTCACATGACCTGAAAGGGTGACTTTCTGCACACATGCCTCTTCCTCACAGCCTCAAGAGGGACCAACCCTGCCGACACCTTGTTTGGACTTCAGCCTCCAGAACCATGAGAGAATCAAGTTCTGTTGTTTTGGCCTCCCAATTTTTGGTGCTTTGTTACAGCAGCCCTTAGCAAACTAAGACACACACGTGTGCACACACATATACGTGTGTGCACACACACACTATGTCAAAGGTTTTAAGTGCTTTGGAGAAAAATGAACACCGAGTGCAGAGGCATGCTGGAGGCTGGGCTAATGGAGGGAAGAATGTCACTGCTATGTAGGGAAGTCTTCCTCTCCAAGGACATATGAGAACTAAAGGAAAGAAGAAAGGAGATGGGCATGCATACAGAGAAAATCCAACTGTCCAGGGGGTCAGCAGGATTCTGTCTAGAAGGAGTGAGAAATGTCAAGGAGGCAGGGAAGCATGGGTGGTGGCCACTTGGCCAATGGTCAGAGGTGCCAAATTGTGGGGAGCCTCCTAGACACCGTGCGGACGTGTGCCTGAGCAAGCGGGAGTGGAGGGCGGGAGTGCGGTGGTGGGTAAGGAGGACTGCGATTGATAAGGTCATTCTGGCTGCTTTGAGCAGAGGAGGTGAGGAAGCAGGAAAGGCAGGGGTAGAGAGATGGTTGAGAGGTGACCTCATCCGGCTAGCTGGGAGGTGGCAGCGGCTCTGAGAGAGAGGCGAAGCCTGGGTACATTCTGGAGGTGGGACGGAAGACTTGCTGATGGAGAGGGTGTGGGTGTGAGCGGAGAGAGGTGCCAAGGATGACGCTAAGGTTTGGGGCCCATGCAGCTGGAAGGATGGGCTTGTCCTCACTTCAGCAACTGCACAGGAACAAAAGCAATGCCAACCAGCTCAAAGCAGTGCGGCCGTGGGAAAGATGACATTGGAAGAATACAAAGTTTTCATCTATATTCCTAAATCATCAAACATTTTCTTCCTTAAACTCCACTGTTGGAACTTAAATAGCAACTCTGGAATGCCAGGTAGAAGGATTTGATGGTCAGCACTCTGGCTTCTGCACCCTCTCAGAGGCCCTGAGCCTCTCCCATCCCTCTTCCCACCCCTACAGGCTGGGAAGTCCTCACAGCTGAATTGCCTGTCACTTGACAGGCAAAAATCTGTGGACACACAACTTGTTCTTCTCCCAGCTGCAGCTCAGCCAGTCTTTTGGGGGGTAACGTAAGCAAAGTAGGTGTCCACATGTGTAAATTAAAATCCAGCTCTGTGAGTAGCTGCCCATGGGACTGAGGTGGCAACTGGATGAACACATGCCCTTCCCCACGCACAAATAATATATTCAGAAAGCGAGGCTGCAAGAATTCTGATGGTTTGGTATAATGTAAGTCGGTTGCCTTTGTAAATAGCAACTTGTTTATTAGAAGTTAAAAGAACACCATTGTATTTGGAAAGAAGCAGTGATCTGTGAAAGAACAGATGGAAACCACTCCTCCCTATTTATTCTAATGATCATGTAACTAAAAGCCCAGGATTGCCCGTGACCCTCCCAGGTCCAGTGATGGGAATGGCAAAGCAGGATGGACTCCCTACAGACCTGGATCTCTGCCCCTCGTTCCTGAAAGCAGCCTATGTTTTCTGACCAAATACTGTTTCTGTGCTCTTGTAAAATATTAGGGACCTCATTTCTTTGTTGTCAATAGATGGACACCTGAGCTGTCCTAAGAACTACAAGAACCTCAGAGGGGAAGAGCTCATATGATACAATAAATTAGAGCTCAGGATGATCATGCAAGG
>NW_028096333.1:0-1475 GCF_014824575.4 Sturnira hondurensis
AAAAAGACGTTCACGCTAGTTTTACTGTTGTACTGCAAACTGCACGTCATGGCCACAGTGCTTGTAAGGTTAAGATGGAAAGGACGTTAAATTTGTGGCTGGATGACGTGAACGGTAAACATGTTCTCACTGACAGCACAGTGATGTGCCATTGAGCATTGGGACTCTAAGAGGATTTCAGCGAGGGGTTCCTGAAATGAGTGACAATAAGCCATTTACTTCATGTAAGGCCTAGTTATACAGATTCAGGAATAAGGTGGGCATTTTATCATCTCCATCATCACAAGAAGAAGGGTGAGTACAATAGGATATTTTGACAGAGAGAGAGCATTTGCATAACTTTTATTATAGTACATTGTTATGTGTTCTATTTTATTATTAGTTATAGCTGTTAATCACCTACTGTGCCTAATTTATTAATTAAACGTTATCATAGGTATGTATGCCTATAAGAATATAGTGTATATAAGGTTGACTATATTTGTGGTTTCAGGCATCCACTGTGAGTCTTGGGATGTTTCCCTTGAGGCTACGGTGGTGGTGGAGGGGGTCTACTGTATATGGTATGTCTTTGGAAAATACCAATTCTCTGCCTTACACCAATCCTACCTGATAAGAATGTCTAGGTGATAAAACTATTGAAGCAATGTTTTAAATAAACTGTTGTATGATTTTCATGCTTATCAAAGTATAATCATAGCTGCAAAAAAGCAAAAATATTCTCCGATGATCTTTTAAAAATGCTAATAGCCGTGCTTAACCCCGAGAATATGATTTAAAAAGCAGCAGGGTTGAGAATCTATAGTTAAACAAAGTTAGAGATCAGCATTTGTTGAATGAATAAAATTAGTGAGTGGCTGATTAAAATGAGAATTGTTATATACTTGTACCCTTTGACAATTTAGATCTCATTCTTTTACTGTCTTTAAATTCTCACCGTGAAGGAAAAATTAAAGATAAGTTTCTCACTTCTATGTTATGGTTGGGAAAGTCTTTATTATCTCTTGACTACAATCTCGGCCCCTGTTTCGCCTTCTTCTCCTTACAAAATCCAGAGTCATCTTTCTAGAATTCAACTGACCATATTATGTGCGTATTCAAAAACTTGTTTATGTTTCCCTTTTTGGATGTATGGGACAGAAATTGAGCTCAAACCAGCTTAAATATAAAAAAAATATTGGCTAATATGACTAAACACATCAGAGCTGAATTTAGGATTGTATAGGATTGTGTCTATTTCCATTTTTCAACCTTATTGTTTGGCTTAATTCTTAGTCACACTTTTTCCTGCAACTCCAGACACACTTTTCAGCAGTTTAACCTATATGGTAACCCCAACAAAATTTCCAAGATGAACCCAGATGTTCAACTGGAATCATGGGTTCTTCCTCAGCCAAACTGCAGCTGGGAGGGTGAAAGGAAATGATTGGTCAAGCATATACCTCTCAAGGGGGTGCGTTTTCCTGTTTTTGAGT
>NW_028096334.1:0-650 GCF_014824575.4 Sturnira hondurensis
CAAAATTTCACAGGAGCTTGCCGCTAGATTAGGGATTAATTGGAAACTCCATTATATATATAGACCCCAAAGTTCAGGACAGGTAGAAAGAATGAACAGGACTCTAAAGGAAACTTTGATGAAATTGAGGGAGGAGACCGGCAGGAACTGGATTGAGCTGCTCCCTTTCGCCCTCTTTAGGGTAAGGTGTACCCCCTATGTCAAGACTTGGGCACCATATGAAATTATGTTTGGACAACCCATTCCCCTGGTACCCAAAGTCACCACCGAGGAATTAGAACTAGCTAACTCTAATTTCCTCAAGTCCTTGCAGGCTCTGCAGAACATCCGCCGTGAAGTGAGGGCTCTCCAGCAGGAGAGAAATCCCAGGGAGCAAAAAAAAAACAAGCTCCGGAACCTGGACAGTGGGTGTGGATCCTGAACCACCGGAGGGGAAATTTAGAACCTCGATGGACTGGGCCGTACCAGGTATTGCTAAGCACGCCCTCGGCCGTCCGGGTGGCAGAGAAACCCTATTGGATACACCTCGCCCACATCAAGCTAGCTCTCCCGCCTGGTGACGGTGAAAAATGGAACGTCCAGCCGGTTCCAGGAGAGTCCTTGCGGGTAAAGTTCTCCAAGTCCTGAGAATCCTAGTACTCCTCAGTCCC
>NW_028096335.1:0-515 GCF_014824575.4 Sturnira hondurensis
GGGATTTATTTTAATGAGGAAGGAAGCACAAGCTATTTGAACATACTGCCTTTTGCTATCTTTTATGATTATTGAAAAAATTATGCTAGGTACCCATGATGATAGGAGAAAAGAGAACACTGTTTATTTAACAGCTCTAGTTTGCAAAAAGGTTGTGGTCTCTTGGCGTGTAGAAGTCGTAATTACTAAACATCCATGGAAGCACCCAAGCTGGCATTGGGAAAGAGTGCTTCATGAATATTTTCACGTTTCTGCATGGTCAGAGCTTTCAGAGCAAAGCTCGATGTCACTTGGGTTTCAGGAGGCTTGAACGACAGACATACCTTTGTAATCAGAGATTGTGCATTGTTCTAAAAAATGTAGTGTCCTCCTTCTACCCTGGATCTATCTGCTTTCATCTACTCTAAAGACAATGAATTTGCATCCCTCGTTTACTTTTCAGGCTGGTGAAAACAAGAAGGCAATCTTCTCCCCCAACCCTCTCTCTCTCGCCTGAGAATGTGTTTATATCCAGA
>NW_028096336.1:0-842 GCF_014824575.4 Sturnira hondurensis
ATATTGCAGCATTATTTACAATAGTCAAGATATGGAAACAACCTAAGTGTCCACTGGTAGATGAATGGATACAGAAGAAGGGGTGTTTATATACACAATGGAATATTTAGTAAAACAAGAGTGAAATGTTGTCATTTGTAACAACATGGATGGACCTAGTGTGTATTATGCTAAGTGAAACAAGCCCTGTAGATTTTGCTTATATGTGTAATCTTAAAAAAAAAAACCAAACGGAACAGAAATAAACTCATAGATACAGAGAACATATTGATGGCTGCAAGAGGGGAGGGGGGGTTGGGGGAATGGTTGAAAAAGGTGAAGGGGTCAAGATGTGCAAATTGGCAGCTATGAAAACAGGCACAGGGATGCAGAAGTATAGCTTAGGGAACAGCATCCATGCTATCGTGTCAGCTGGGCGCTAGACTTACTGAGGGCGGGGCGGGGGGACCACTTCAAAAGTCATGTCAATGTCTAATCAGTATGCTGCACACCCTGAAAACTATAAAACTAGTATAATATTGTATGTCAACTGTGATAAAAATAATTACTTTTAGAAAATGCTCTGAATCCACAAATTAAAAAACAGGGATTGACAGACTATGTAACAAAACACAAGGGTAAAATGTCTGCAAGAAACTTAGTTAAACATAATAGCATAGAAAGGTCAAAAATAAAAGGATGGAAAAGATATCCACCAACATATTTTTTAAGTTGGCAGATTTTTTGGATTTGATACCAAAAACAAAGGCAACAAAAGTAAAAATAAAGGAGAATATATATATATATATACATATATATATATATGCTTTTGCATAACAAAGGAATCCATTGACAATATCAAA
>NW_028096337.1:0-2088 GCF_014824575.4 Sturnira hondurensis
CAGAGGACCACCCAAGTGAAGAGCTGCTTCTGCTGACCTCATGAACTTTGTATGTATGTCACTAGTGTTTTATTCTCACCGTGATAGTTTCTTCTCTTTTCCAGTGTGTGTCTACTTAAGAGATTTAATCTATCTTCTATTTTATTTTACTGTTGCTTATTTTTAATAGCAAAATGACAACTGTGGTAATGAAAATAAAAATAAAATCATAAGCACATCAAAAATAAATTAATTTATTTATGGAGATACAAAACTAAAAAATTATAAGCAAATGTTCCTACTGACTGATAATGCATTGAGTTATGTTCAACAAAATTATTTTTCCTCATGTTCAGAGATTAAATATATCTCCAACATTACTTACTGTGTCCAAGTGTGTTTGAGTAGAATTTCACAATACTGATGTGTCTTTCTCTCACTTTCCATAACATAGCAGTATTCTTTAATTGTAGAAAAAATTAATCTCAAAAACTTAGCACATGTTTACATAGAACATTCACAAATGTACTGATATTTATGAAAGTGAAAATCTAGGATTTTGTCTCTTTCTTCCAGTGATCAAATTCTCACTGTGGTTTTTGTAATAAAATAGAAACCGTGTCTTGGTCAATAGACCCTGGCAAACAGAACATGCTTAACATACACATTTTTTAACTAAGAATGACAATCATCTATTTAACAAACATTTCCTCATTGCCTATTTCATCTACAACTATACTAATTGTTATGAGACATAAAGATGTGTAAGACATATAGAGATAAAAAGTTCATTATTTGGTGAGAAGGAATCTCAGCTTCAATAAGTGACATTAGATTTGAATTAACTTCTGTCTTTGATATATCCTGAAGTTTCCCCATATACCTTACAGTGAGGATTTAACTGTAGTAACTGTTGTTATTTTCCAAGCCTGCCCATTTGTTTTGTTTCTGAAGGGCCCCCACAAGAACCTAGCCTAACTTCCAAGGGTTGAACGAACCACTTTTCAGGCTGTCTGACAGCGAGACCTTCAATGGGGCCCAGAGATGATCCAGCAGGTGGCCACCACTCTCTGTGTTGTAACTGGCTGTACCCTACAATGTCATGGTTCAGATGAGGTAGGTGGGGTGCCCTACAACATCCATCTGGTTTGATAGTGAGGGCAGTGGTCACCCCAGTGTGTCAGCACATGGGTGTGTTTGAGGCATTTGCATACTCACCTGAGAGTACACCAGCCTGAGAATGCTCAGGTACTAAGGCCTCACCGCCCCCTTAGGGATAGACAGTAATTCTCAGCACTTTAAAATTACCAAATTCAGGCCCTGGCTGGTATAGCTCAGTGGATTGAGCGTGGGCCTGCGAACCAGAGGATCGCGCTTCAATTCCCAGTCAGGGCACATGCCTGGGTTGTAGTCCAGTTCCCTGCAGGCCAAACCCAGCAGGGGACGCACACAAAAAAAGGCAACCATACATTGATGTTTCTCTCCCTCTCTCCTTCCCCTCTAAATATAAATAAATAAATAAAAATCTTAAAAGAATTTATAAAAAAATAAAATTACCAAATTCATGCACATTCATGAGCATTTACATATGAGTGAATTAAAATTATACCCATGGTCTTAAGAGATGAAACTTGTAATTACTTGGGAAGACACTGTCTGTTCCTTGAAGCTCCACTGTAAGGCCTGTGGGACGTGGAGGGGTTAAGTGATGTTCCTTGTGTTAAAGGAATTGTTTAACTTGTAATTGACGCACAGGTAGGAGCCTTCTCCTCATATTCATACACAGTGAACAATCATGTAATTACAGGTGCCATTTTCCTGGAAAACAGGGGTTCCCCTCAAGCCAGAAACTGGGATTAAGAAGAAAACACTAGAGGAAAAAATAATGAGAAATTAGTGTGTCTTGTTTTTCATGATGTAGATGTAAAGACGTCTAAGAAGAAATCCAAGTGCTGGTGTTGGGGTTGTTTCTTTTACGTGGACCATGTGAAACCTGGGGTGGAGGAGATAGGACATGAAATAATGTCACACAAAATGTGTCAGTTCCTTCAACTAAGAGGGTACATAGCTCAGGTGGCAGGTGGAATAAGAATAAAGGGCATTTTCAGC
>NW_028096338.1:0-771 GCF_014824575.4 Sturnira hondurensis
TATTCTCCTTTAGCTGTAGAATCCATTTTCACTTAAAGTCTATTGTTTCTCTTACTACAACTCCGGTAGCATTATTATTATTAGTTTTTGTGTGTGAGGTGTTTTTTTTTTAAGATTTTATTTATTTATCTTTAGAGGGGAAGGGAAGGAGAGAAGGAGAGAAATATCAATGTATGGTTGCCTCTCGTGAGTCCCCTGCTGGGAACTGGCCTGCAACCCAGGCACGTGCCCTGACAGGGAATTGAACTGCGGTTGTTTGGTTCACAGGCCCACGCTTAATCCACTGAGCTACACCAGCCAGGGTGTGAGGTGTGTTTTTTCATCCTTGTTTTGTGTCTCTTCTGTCTTTTCCTGCCCCACAATAACAAAGTGGGGGAGCAGTGGCCAAGACGGGGTACGGGGGTGGGAAGGTGATGGATAAACGAGGCCCAGGGAGAAAGCCCGCCCTCCCTTCCCCAGCCCGTCACTTCCTGTGTGTTGTCTCTTCATCTTCACACTGTTTGTGTAGTATCCAAAATATTTCTCACGGTTTACTTTTTTTTTTTTAACACTTCATCTCAATTTTGAGACATCCCTGGTGTTGAGTGTAAGGGGAAGTTTAAGCAGCTCATGCTAATTAATGCTTTTAAAGGGGAAAAAAGCCATCAGGGATTTCTAAGATTTACTTAATTATTATTATTATTTTTATAAGTCCATTTAGTCTCACCGAGCGTGACTTAGGCTAAAGTCAAAGTAGCTGAGAGGAAGGTAAATGGAATTTCTGACTCCAGT
>NW_028096339.1:0-510 GCF_014824575.4 Sturnira hondurensis
TAGACACTTTACAAAAGAAGGTTTACAAACGGCCAAGGCCATAAAAGGATGTCAATACCATCAGTCATCAGGGAAGAGCACACTAAAACCACCAAGAGATACCATTACTTACTAAATGAACTGGCTAAAATATGAAAAGGGTGGTAACACTATTAGCAGGGTTTGGCAAAACGGGAATTTCCATGCATTGCTGATGGAAACAGAAAAATATGCAACTGCTTTGGAAAATAGATAGTTTTCTAGGAAGCTAAATATACACTCATTATACAACCCAGCAATTCTAGGTATTTACCCAAGAGAAATTAAAACATATCCAACTGAGATGTCCAGAAGAATATTCATATCAACATTATTCATAAGTGTCAAATACAAGAACCAAGTCAAATGTTCATCAACTGATGAATGAAAATAATTATCATGTATCCATATAACTAAACACGGCATGATTACATTTAACAGAAATTGTAAGAGCGGTATAGTGACTGAAAGCAGAGCAGTGGTTGCCTAGGT
>NW_028096340.1:0-513 GCF_014824575.4 Sturnira hondurensis
CTGAAAGCATATTTAGTAGCGGGGAAATTTTTTTAAGCGGACATATTTTAAATGACCTGAGCTGGGGTTCAGTTTGCAGGAGGCCAAAATATATAAAATTGTCTGTCTCTCTTCTTTCTTCCTAGTTCCTTCTTTTCATGCATTCATACCAAACATGCTTCTCTATTCCAGGGACTTTTGCACCATGACACCAGAAGTGACAAAGAAGATGATGGCGGCCAACATATTCGTGGCAAAAGAAAAGAATGCATGATCTCCAACGGATGTGTGTGTGCACTCAGATGTGCCTATAGAGCCCTTATGGGGGAGTGGCAACCAGAAGCACACCTTCAGACCATTTAAACTTTTAGTCAACAACCAGTCTCGACATTTCCCAGGAAGCTGACTCCTGTCCGTAGGAGTTCCTGCAGCACAGCTTCTCGCTGTGTAACTATCGAGTAGCTATCCCGTCTAGCAGCCTGAATGATACTGACACACTCCACTTTCTCTAAGTCACCTCCAGATTAGCAGAGG
>NW_028096341.1:0-1904 GCF_014824575.4 Sturnira hondurensis
AATAAAAACAAAATGAGGCAATGAGGCTGCTGCATATTCAGCACCAAACTCTGTTGAATGAATCTGACCTGGGAGCACTGTCTGCTTCTCTGTAGAGTTCACATTTCTGTCTCCAATGATCCACACAGATGCTCCACCTCCTGCAACACTGAGTCTATGTGCTCTAGGGTCACACTCAGTTGGAAATGGGATCAATTGTACCTTCCTGTGACCTGAACAACAATTTCCTGCTCTTTTAATTCTCCCTCTACTCATGAATATCAAATCCTCCTGGTGAGTTCATTAGTGGTGAATTTCAGAGGCATAAGCCATTTTAAATCCCTCTATTTTGTGAGAATTTACTCTCCTTGGTCATGCAACATCTAGACCCTTGGACATGTCACACTCTGGGACCTTGTACTTCATGACGGTGCCCAAAGCCAGAGCTCCATATATAGCAAGAAGACATGCAAATAGGCCCCTTATGCTCATGAAAAGCAGCCCAGACCTGACCCTGCAGCTCTGAAACAGGAGCCCAGCCCGGGATTCCCAGGTGTTCCTTGTCCCTGGGAAGGTACTCAAGACAGAATACAGACCACTCACCATGGAGTTTGGGCTCAGCTGGATTTTCCTTGTTGCTGTTTTAAGAGGTACGTTATGGAGAATGAAACATACTGACTGAGTGTGTGAGTGGATATGACTGAGAGAAACAGCGGAGGGTGACAATTTCCTGACCTGTCATCTTTGTATTTGCAGGTGTTCAGTGTGAAGTGCAGTTGGTGGAGTCTGGGGGAGGCTTGGCGAAGCCTGGAGGGTCTCTGAGACTCTCCTGTGCAGCCTCTGGATTCACCTTCAGTAGCTACTGGATGCACTGGGTCCGCCAGGCTCCAGGGAAGGGGCTGGAGTGGATATCAGAAATTAATTATGGTGGTGGTAGCACATACTACGCCAACTCTGTGAAGGGCCGATTCACCATCTCCAGAGACAATGGCAAGAACACGCTCTACCTCCAAATGGACAACCTGAGAGTCGAGGACACAGCCATGTATTACTGTGCGAGAGACACAGTGAGAGAAAGTCAGTGTGAACCCAGACATAAACCTTCCTGGAGATAAGAGGGCTGGGCTGCAGGAGAAACTCTGGACACCAGAGGGCATGCAGGGCACACTGAGTTCAGGGATCAGCTTGGGAGCAGCTTCAGATGGAATTAAGAGCTGGTTTCCTGGCAGGTGTTGGGTTAGCTCTCCACACAGCAGTTTCCCTCTGCGAGCCTCCCTCCCTTCATGGCTCTGTGCTGACCTCTTCAGTATCTGAGTTACAGAGGTTTGTTTTCATAGGAGGATAACCCTCTCACATGCTCCAAAGTCAGAGAGACGCATGCATTTGTTTTCCCTTATAATAATGAAACATCAATGAATCATCAAACCTCCTGACTCAAATCAGCTGAATCCAACCAGAGGCTCTGCTGGACCAAACAGCCATCCCATCTCCACACAGCTCAGTGTCCAAACTGGTCAGAAGCAGTACATGATCATGTTTGATGGTGGGCACCAGAAGTGTAGGATGTAAACACCAGAGAACAAAGACCCCCAGAGATGGGACTCATTGCCTTGGCATCATTCTCACAGCCCCAAGTGGAGGTGACACCACACAGAGGCAGAGGGACTCACACAGCTTTCTGTGGGTGTCAAGGCTGAAGACAACATATACCCCAAGGGGCCATGGAGCATTTATCATGTAGAGTTGATATCTCTAGGAGGAAAAGGACTGGCCCTTCAGCAAGTAAGCTTATTGTACTAACTACTGATGAGCATCCCACAGGTTGTTTAGTGAATTATGACCCACCAGTGATTAATATTAGGCTGTGGTTCTCAACTGGAGTCTGATAATAAACAATGTTTTCTGAATTTTCCCAGCAATGGTGA
>NW_028096342.1:0-2037 GCF_014824575.4 Sturnira hondurensis
TTCTCTCCATAGCCGTTACCATGTTGGCTTTGCCTTAGGCCCGATTCCAGGCCCCAGCCCCTGCAGGTGTCACCCCTGATGCCACAGTGCCAAAGGAAAAAGCCAGTCTCTGTTTCTCTGAGAACACCTCTCCCAGTATCCCTCAGCAGTCATAACGTTCAGATTGCTTTGATCAGAACCACATCATATTTTGCTCGATTTGCCTAAGTGAGTTGTCAAGGCTAATATAAACACTAAAACTGGTTTATGAAATTTAGGGCCCACTTCCTGGGACTGGAGGCTGTTGTAGACTTCCCAGAAATACCTAGTCATAGTTCTGTAAACAAGGAGCAAGAGAGCAGAGATATGGGGAGCAACTACCAATGTCTCCCCCATAGGATTACAGATAGTAACCCAAAAATTTAACATGCCCTAGAATCTCCATCACATTGGATTTTTCTCAGAAGGAAATATCATAGATTTCAAATATCCAGTGTGTCGTTGGGGGATAAAATGAAGTGGATACAGTTCATCTTCTGCACCCACACGCATCCCTTCTCTTACCTCCAGCTCTCTGATCACCAAGGGTTTTGGCTTTGCAACCTCATGTAACTGCTGTTCTGTTTTATTTTCTATGTCTGAATTTACCAAGCCATTGCTCCCATTCTCTCTGTAGGGGAGTATTGAAGTACTTTAAGGTGTCAGTTATTGATTTGGCTTAGTAGAATACCATTCTCAGGTAATATTTGAAATTCAAGAGCTGTGTTTAATATTAACAGGACAGACATTGGTGGTGGTGAAGGAGGAGGAAGAGAATTATGCTAGAAAATACTTTAGGCTCTAGAACAAATTGGTGAAGATATTTTGAGCAGAGGACTTCTCGTTATCCACAAATAAATTTACACAGGCTCTTATTTTGCTTTAAACCAAGGCTTTCATACATAACAAAGTTTATTTATTCTTATCCCACAACTAATAATTGCTTTGCAATTATAAAATTACCTAGTTCTGGAAAGGGTGAGGTGATTTGTCAGGGTTTCTCACAAAATATTACAACACCTCGTTAGTGCTCTTCCCTTGGTAGTTGTTCTGTTAGTATGACTAAATAATACATACACATGTAACTAAATAACTGTTCTTTGTGCTTCCATTCATTTGTAGTTATGCTGAGTTCTTTGTCTAGTGGGCATATTTCTGCTCAATTAAATGGGAAACTAAGCCCAGCATTCTTTGATAGCTCTCACCTCCGAAGTAATCTAGTGTTCGCACACACGGCAGGCTGACAGGCCATGACAAGTGTGCAGTCTAACGCTACTGTTGCTCCTTGGCACAGACATTGATTGTAAATTGCATTTTTAGATTTGATCTGTTGAAGAAAGTTTCTATATTCTAACAGAAAGAGAAATGTCTTTTTATCACACTTTCTGAGGGCATTCAATTTATACAGTTTGAGTTAATGAACCTTTGCTGGTAGCTTTCTCATTACAGAGGCTGCATAGTACAGGTTAATCTATGCTCGTCTGGATCGATCACCTTCTTATCTCCAAAGCTACTTGGCACAAATAGCTGCTATGTATTAATTAGACTTTAATCCCATATATTTCCAAAAGTGAAAAAAATCATTCTGTTTACAAGAATTTCCCTAAAATATTGAGTTCTTTTTTCCCACAAAAGTGTAAAACTTATAAGAACAATGGGGAATAAAAAATTTAGTATAGACTATGGCAGCTCAACATGCTCAGAATTACATTCAGCCGATCGTTATATTTTTTAATCTCTCCAAAAACTATTTTTAAGAGGGACGCAAAACAGAGTGGTCACTACTAGTTACTTTAAAATATATATATTTAGATTTTATTTATTTATTGTTAGAGAAGAGGAGGGAGAAAGAGAGGGAGAGAAACATAAATGTGTGGTTGCCGCTCTCACTCCCCCAGCTGGGGACCTGGCCCACAACCTAGGCGCGTGCCCTGACTGGGAATTGAACTAGTGACCTTTCAGTGCGCAGGCCAGCACTCAATCCACTGAACCACACCAGCCAGGGCTGTCTACTTATTT
>NW_028096343.1:0-552 GCF_014824575.4 Sturnira hondurensis
CAAAACTGACTACACTTCCCTTTTTGCCTGGACTATGGAAAATAAATTTGTGCCTCACTTCTTATAATTTTGTAACATGAATTTATAGTATAAACTTGATGTACTAAAATTTACCCTTGGCTGCCTCTTTCTCATTTTTTTTAATCCTTAAACTCAATATGCTATTATTTCTTTAGTGATTAGTATCCTTTATATGCTATTTTCTCTCTCTTATGCATTTCGAAACATGCTTTAAAATAATTTTAAGAGTGAGGGAGGGGCCTCACTTTTTTTTTTATACTATAAAAATTTTTAACGGAATGTGTATTTTTGAGCATAAACTGCTTCGTCTACCACCACTGGCATGAATAGCATACTACCTCATACTAAAATATGGTGGGAATTTTAGTTTAATTGATTCTAGAGCAATTCTGTGTTGCTACAGTCATAGCAACTAAGTGTTTAGGATTCATGTGAGTCTTCATTCCTAACTTTAAAAAATGATGCAATGAATATTGTTTCTAACATTCATCTACATGGGATGGTGTACTCAGGGCAGTAATTTAAAACAGC
>NW_028096344.1:0-699 GCF_014824575.4 Sturnira hondurensis
GGGTGGCCAACCAAAGGTTGAATCCATACGCCGACTTAGAAAAGTCTGACCTACAGCTCAGGAAAGATAGCCTGTTATATCAGTGTTATTTACACCACACAAACTAGTTCATAAAGATTCCTTCACCAGTTCCTGCCAATGTTTCCAAAAAAAAATGGGATTGTCAGTCTCACACAAAACTTTTAAAATGTTTTTTTCTGTTTCAATATTTTGTCAGAGTCATTTTCCGTTCTTCCTATTCATTCTTTATTATATCATCTTGGTATTAGAAATGCTGCCAATGATAATAGAAGGCAACTTTAAACACAGTTGCAAAAATCTACATACATTGCTTCATTATTATTCCATTTTTACTGTTGAGAAAACTGAGGTTCAGAAAATTAAAATGAGATTTCCTAGGGTATAAGAATTAAAAAGTTCTTGAACCAAAACACACAGTCTATGGCTTTTGGAACTAGATTTTGTGTCTTCCAAATACTGAAAATAATTTCTCATTGCAGCAACTTTCTTTTTAATGGCCTTCACCAACACAGATGACAGAAAGTTGAAAGATGTATACAGCACCAAGGTGAATGCCACACACTACCTAGCAGTCCTTCTTCATAAAATGTCCTTTTATTTTTCTGCTCAGTGGATCTCTGCTTGGAGTAGAATCAGCTCTCTTTTTTTGGCAACATATTCCACTGGCTTGAATACTTC
>NW_028096345.1:0-1290 GCF_014824575.4 Sturnira hondurensis
CGCCTGCCGCCACGGCCCTCACTGGTGCCGCAGTTGCTGCCATCACCGGGCCGACGCGTTTCGTCCCACTACACGCGAGTGTGCCACCACCGTCAGCCCTTGCCCCCTGGGGCCTGCGTGGTCCGTCTCACTGCGCGCGAACATGCGCCCGCGGTCTGCCCCACACCCCAACTAGTTCTCGTCTGCCTGCGCCCCTGGGTCGGGGGACCTGTCCTGCCCGACCCTGCTCGCTGCTGGCTCCGCCCCTCTTACCGTCCCCGTTGAACGGTTAGAAGTAGTCGGACTTCCGTATAATTCAATTTTCTGTCCTTTGGTTGTGTCTTTGTTTCTCCAAACCTTTGTTGTATTCAAACTTGGTTGTGGGAGAAGGCACAGTGTTTCCACCTATGCCTCCATCTTGGCGGAAGTCCCAGTTTTTTTTTTTTTTAAAGCTCAACCTCAATACAATTTCCAAAAATAGTAAAAACAAGGTATCAAATTATTAAAATAAATATCTAATCACAATAATCCCTATGTATACATTTGCCATTCTAAACCTTTCCCACCGGTGCTCAAGGTCCCAGGACTGCCAAGTAAGAACTTCTAAAAAACGGGTGAAGTACAAGGAAAAGGCCCCTCGGGGTAGGAACCCGGAGCTTAATGAGGAGGAGGAGGGCTGACAGCAGACACTCATGTAGATTCTAGGGGTACCAGGCCAACCACTAAACGTTTCTTCTACCTTACCAATTTTTCATTTTAATTCCTCAGATTCCATCTATTAGGCATAAAACTTAGCACATCTCCTTTGGGAAGAATGTAAACTTTTTCAGAAGGGAAAGGGCGTTAGCAATGACTTAAGTTCTTAGTAAGAAACATGCCGTGGATGGTATGGCTCAGTGGACTGAGCACTGTCCTGTGAACTGAAGTGTAGCCAATTTGATTGTCAGGGTACATGCCCGAGCTTCGGGACAGGGTCCCCCAGATGGGGGCATGAGAGGCAAGAGATAGATGTATCTCTCACACATCAATGTTTCTCTCCCTCTAAATTTTAAAAATCTTTTAAAAATGTGGATAGGTATTATTTTTAAGAGAAAGGAAGGGAGGAGAGAAACACCCCCCCCAACTGGAGACCTGGCCTGGAACGTAGGCACGTGTCCTGACCAGGAATTGAACTGGCAACCATTCAGTTTGCTGGCTGGTGCTCAATCCACTGAGCCATAGGGTATAATGTGAATATTCTTTTTTCCTATATCCCAAGATCAACTACTCTGAGAAGATAAGTTTCTGATGGAGAAAGTTAACATTAACTTG
>NW_028096346.1:0-769 GCF_014824575.4 Sturnira hondurensis
GAACTCACAACAACCCAAAACTTATGGGACACAGTGAAGGTAGTCCTGAGAGGGAAGTTCATAGCAATACAGGCCTACCTAAAGAAGATAGAAACATTTCAACCAAACAACCTAACCTGATACCTCCAAGAACTCGAGGAACAAAAACAAAGACAGCTCAGAGCAAGGAGAAGGAAGGAAATAACCAGGATCAGAGCAGAATGTAATGACATAGAGACTTAAAGCACAATTCTAAGGAACAATGAATCCAGGAGTTGGTTTTTTAAAAGATAAACAACATAGACAAACCTTTAAGTAGGCTCATCAAGAAAAGAAGAGAGAGGACCCAAATAAACACAATCAGAAATGAAAGAGGAGAGATTACAACGGATACCACAGAAATAGAAAGGATTGTAAGAAATTACTATGCAGAACTGTATGCCAAGAAATTTGACAACCTAGGTGAAATGGACAAATTTCCAGAAAAATATAATCTTCCAAAACTCAATGAAAAAGAAGCAGAAAACCTGAACAAGCCAATAAGAGCAAATGAAATTGAAGCAGTAATCAAAATACTCCCATCACACAAAAGCCCTGGACCAGATGGTTTCCCAGGAGAATTCTACAAAGCTTCTAAGGAAGAGCTAACCCCTATTCTGCACAGACTATTCCAAAAAATCCAAAAGGAGGGAAAACTCCCCAACTCTTTTTATGAAGCCAGCATCACCCTAATTCGACAGCCAGATAGAGACACAACAAAGAAAGAAAATTACAGGCCAATATCACTGAT
>NW_028096347.1:0-746 GCF_014824575.4 Sturnira hondurensis
TCACAGTATCTGAGAGGCTACTCATTAAATCTTCTGTTGAAATAAGTACAGTACCCATAAGGCATTAAACAGGGCAAATGGGTTTTGTTGGAAACCTGTTTCATACAAAATGTTTTCATTCCCAAGTAATTGAAAAAAGTGAAAATTATTCACTATCATATTATCAGAGTGGAATGCTCTTGGAGCCCCATAAGTGTATTTTAGTTTTCTATTCACTTAATTCCTTCACAATTCTGTGTGAGGTTACATAGTACAGACTACATTCATTTCCTACTTAGGCTATGATTTTCTCCTAGAGAAAATCCATTGGGGGAAAACTGTGGTACGGATGCTTACAGCGTTTCATAAGTGACATAGTCCTATGCCTGTGTTCACGCATTAGTTGATAGAAATGTACTTCAGGAGCCCTTTCGTTATCAAACACACTATGAAAGTGACATTTCAGAAAAATACTTCAACACAAGGGCTGAAAACACTACGTGTTACCACAGACACCATTTATTTCAATTTGCAGACGGAGTATGTTAATTTCAATTAACATACTCCTTTCAATTTGAAAGGAGTATGTTAACCTAACATGATAAACACTGCAGACGGACTTGGCTTAAAACACTCTTAATAGGAAACATGCTTATTCCCAAGTGCAAGGGTTCCAACAATTCATTAGTGTTCTTTCAGAGATAAAGGGACTTGATGTACTGTAGGTTCATATTCACTTCGATATTGACAAAATGGTTTTTCCAAAG
>NW_028096348.1:0-1158 GCF_014824575.4 Sturnira hondurensis
AAAGAAAACTTGCAGGGAACAATTAAAATTAAGAAGAGACTTCGTTCAGCCCCGGCTGGTGTTGCTCAGTGGATTGAGTGCGGGCCTGAGAACCAAAGGGTCACACGTTCAATTCCCAGGCACGACGCATGCCTGGGTTGCAGGCCAGTGGGAGGCGCATGGGAGGAAACCACACACTGATGTTTCTCTCCTTCCCCCCCTTTCCTTCTCATCTCTCTAAAGCTAAATAAATAAAATCTTTAACAAAAAGAAGAGAGTTCATTCAGATTGGTGCATCCCCAATCAACATTCAAAATTATTTGCATTCCTCCAAATCAGGCACCAAACGACTGGAAAATGTAATTTAAAGATGTCATTCATCTACGGAGAAATGAAACACATCTACAAAAAGAGTTTAAGCTTCCCATTTCAGTAACCATAAAAGACAGTTTAAGGTCTCTGAAGAGCTTGAGGTAAGGGGGAGGGTAAACCAGGGGTTATATTCTTGTAAATGAAGAGATAAACTAGTATGTGCCCTTTCTCCACTAATTATTCTGTATAATTATCATCATAAAAATCATAAAAATTACCAATAATAACAAGGGTCACCGAAGATATGATGTAACAGGTGGACTCACATGCTGTTGGTGGGACATGTATAGTGACCGGTGCCCACATTAATGCCTAAGTCGTCGGGATATAAATTGATACAATCCCTTGGGAAAACAGTTGACTGGCCTTTACAGTGGGAAATTCATAGTCACTCTGCCTCAGTAGTTCTACACTGTGACTTATACACCAGAAAGAAAGTCATGCACCCATGTGACAGAAATCCATTATTCCCCACAGCCTTGCGCTCAGAACACCTCATTTAATTTTTAATTCTGGACTTGCAAAATCTTGGGAGAAGCATTTGACCCAAAAAGCGAATGACTTCGGTGATGCTTACTAACAACAATTGTAGTTCATTGTTTTGAATGCCCCCATGGCCAAGGCTGACCCAGCAGTGCAGCTGATATGTCTGCCTTGGGGGGCAGGGGGCACCTGACAGAGGACCCGAGACCATCATAGCACGCTGGGCATAGAAAGTCACGTGGAAGGTTTTGCACCGAAAATCCTGGGACTCAAGGTTGCAGAGCCTGGGTGATGCAAGGGTCGTGAGCTCCAGCAGCCCCACAG
>NW_028096349.1:0-961 GCF_014824575.4 Sturnira hondurensis
TTGTATATTGACTTGAATATTCAAAATGTGCCCACATTATTTTTTCAAAAGAGTCTCGCCCCTCTTACAAATACCAGGTATATCTGTTTACCCTTGGTTTCAATGGCTTAAGGCTTACAGCTTTACTCTGTCAGTAAAACTACTTTGGTATAAAATACAACAAAACAATTAAATGTCATTTTAAAAGGCAGAGAAAACAAACAGAATGCCAAAACAGGAGTCCAGCTCTGAGCCCCAGTTTAAAATCTACTTTGCTTCCTAACCTTATGAGTGGGGTGCGGCATCAGGAGGCGCACAACTGTTACCCAGAAGTCAACACAATCGTTGGGGACCACTCTGCTTGGTTTCAGGAATTGTAACTACCCCCCATGGCTAAGGATGAGCGAGCAACCTCCAGAATGCGAGCCACAGGAGACAAAGCGTGTCTCTGGTAGCAAATGCTGCCTCAGTTTACTCCCCTGACCCCAAAGCATGGTCAATATCCTTGACGGGTAAGACTCCTCACACAGAGAGGGGCAACCTAAGCCAGACATGATCACTTGGGAAGCCATCATGGAAGGACTGGGGTGGGGGAGCGGGGGAGCTGAGACAAGGAGGGAGTGATGGACCCTCATCCCCCAGCTATTGTGACATGTTCTCTGGGAGGAGTGCTTCCTAGCTCTAATCCATTTAAGCCTAAAAACCTGTGAATGGGAAGGCAGTGTAGCTCTGTGCTGGAAAGGGTGGATTTCCTGGGTGATCAGGCCTAAGAAAGAACATGTAAAAATTCTGTGAAATCTGCTTTGTTTAGAATGTTCTCATTTAAATGATAAGGATCCCAGCAAGAAGTTTATTTCTCAAAGTTTTATGGCTTTTTAGCTATCTGACCCTGACTGAGAATAAGCCCTCATGGTTCTTTGAATGCTATCTATTGTTTGATCCTTACCTATATTCTTGTGCAAATGAAACCAATAAAAGCCCC
>NW_028096350.1:0-665 GCF_014824575.4 Sturnira hondurensis
GGAAAGCATTGCATAATTTAATCAGAGGGACCCCAGGCATGAAATGCACAGTTGCTGAAGGATAACGCTGAACAGAAAGTTGAAATTTAGTGACTGTGTTGGTTCTGGTTCATTAACTGCCTCATCTCCCGATAAAGGTCCCTCAGGTCTGTGATGTCTCTTCGGGTCCTGGAGGTCCCCTTGGGTTTGCCTCTGTAGGAACATGGGGGTGTTTGGTGAGTTCATGCTCCAGGGCACTGGCCATGCCAACCCAGGGGATGGAGTGGACCAGGAACTGGGTCAGGGACACTCCCGGCTGACCCTGCCCCACAGGCTGGCCAGTCTGAGAACTTCGGCATTGCACCCTCTGAGGCTGAGTTGATTGAAAGCGATCAACAAAGATCCAGGCTGACTAAAGTCTCTTGAAGATTCTCAACATTTTCAACGAGTCTTTTAAAAGTACATTTTATTTCTTGGAGGACTCCTCATAAACCATCAGGATGCTTTCTTGTTGGCTGGGGGCGTTTGCACTTTTAAACTGCAGAAAACTTACACTGTGGATATTTTTGTCATGAGCTCCTATTATGTAGCTTCTAGAGACCATGGGGGCTAGTAACTCGGGGTGCCACCCTACCTTTGGTAACCCATTGCCACAGCAGAAACGCCCTCTCTGCCTGTCCCCTAAC
>NW_028096351.1:0-802 GCF_014824575.4 Sturnira hondurensis
TCTCTACCTATTAAAAGAAGAATGTGAAAAGGAACATAATAGAAATGTTATGTTTTATTACAATCTTTTTAAAAATAATAACTTAAAAAAAAACTAAACTAAAAACATTCAACCCTGTTAGTTCAATACCATCTCGATTCTGAACACCACCTTCCCAGGCCTGAGAGGGCCTCTGACCCCAGCCACTGGCTCACCCAGCTCCCTGCTGCCATCACTGACATTCCGGAACCCTCCGGAACCTGTGTGATCTGGCCAATCCCCTGCGGGGTCTGTCCTGCCTGAATTCCTAAGGCCCTGCGTCTCAGCAATCAAGCTCCATAGTCACCCACTAGTTGTTCTAGAAGGTGATGGGCAGATGTTGGCTGCCTCTCCGCTGGGAGCAAGTGGATAGGACATTGTTTTCTCTAAGCCTGAGCACTGACTATACAAACAGTAACATTAACATAACACAACAAATTCAAACAACATATGCCAACTGTGCTCATTTATAACTTCCTTTTCTATTTCTTGCAGTTCCAAAACAGACTTCACTCCTAGCAGCAATCCCCACACAGGGCCTCCTCCTTCAGGGGTTTTCTTTAAGGCTCACAGGACGACAATCCGAATCAAAAGAAAGCAGGAAGTGAACAGGATCACTGGAATGAAGTCACAGCTGACTAAAATGCGGGCTTAGGTTCCTAATGTGATCTGCTGGGGTCAGGGCAGGTGACTGCCACCCAGTGATGAGAAGAACGCACCCTGGCCTGTTCTACAGGCCTGTCCAGACCCTCTGTCCCATTCTCGAGTCAGTGTGACACGGCAC
>NW_028096352.1:0-599 GCF_014824575.4 Sturnira hondurensis
TGCAACAAATAAACAAGTGCATGTACCTGTGCTCAACATCTATAGCTCTTTGGGCAGATGTGCTTAGTATTAGATG
This sequence comes from Sturnira hondurensis, assembly GCF_014824575.4. NCBI lineage: Eukaryota > Metazoa > Chordata > Mammalia > Chiroptera > Phyllostomidae > Sturnira > Sturnira hondurensis. Next base: position 77 of record NW_028096352.1, read on the forward strand.
TGCTTAGTATGTTTGACTTACTTATTACTTTCTGTTCATTAAGGGTTAACCCATTTATGAAGGTAAGTAAGTTCTATTGTGATTTTATAAAAAAAAAACAAAAAGAGCCTGGCTCTTTTGGTGTGGTTCAGTGGATTGAGTGCCATTCTGAAAACCAAAGGGTCACTGGTTCAATTCCCAGTCAGGGCACATGCCTGGGTTTCAGACCAGGTACCCAGTAGCAGGTGCATGAGAGGCAAACATGCACTGATATTTCCCTCTCTCTCTCCCTCCCTTGCCCTCTCTAAATATAAATAAATAAAATCTTTAAAATCAATACATTAAATATTTATTTAAAAAATAAAAAATAAAAAAGACCAAAAATGGAAACAATATAATTAAAATTTATCTTGGAGGTATGTTCAATAAGAAGGAATTCATCATATAAATTTGGGGCATAGATAACCAATATATTGTCAAAAGAGAGGTGTAGAAAATTTTCTTGATATTCTTTCATATATGGTCAGATTAGATTTAATGAAAT
>NW_028096353.1:0-1750 GCF_014824575.4 Sturnira hondurensis
AACTGGAAAAGACACCAGAGTTGGGGCTGCCTGTCACTACCAAATCCAATACACAATGACAGTGACTGAATCTGTTATAGGGGCTTTATTCAGATGGCAGAGAAGATGGCAGGTTCATACCCTAACGAACCATCTTCTCTTCTCTTTCCTGACCAGATCTTTTATAAGGGGATGGAGAGGACAAACAAGGTGCGGTGAGGGCTTTGAGATTCAGAAGCTTCGACACTCCTGTCCTCCGTAGTTAGCTGTTCCCAAGGGGGAAGCGGTGATTTGTGAAAAGGAAAGGAAATGTTTCTTTAATGCTATACAGACTTAACGTAGTAACCTAACATCTCCATTAAAGTATCAAAGTCCTTTAGGATACTCACCTATGCACACAGCGCTCCCTTCTCCCCCTGCCCTAATTCAGGGTAACGTAACTCAAGAAAAGAGCACATATTCAGTTTTCCAGGCTGCTGGCATCGTCAGCTGTGTCGCCGTCCAGGCAGGATCTCCAAAGTCATGTGGTACCTTCTCACAGTCCACTGGCAACAGTTCTTTGTACCCATTTTTCCAGGCAAAGTCTTTCCTATTTCCCAGGCCATGCAGCCAAGGGAGCACCCCCAAATCATGTGGGCCTCTTTTACCATAGCTGCAGGGATCTGCACTCTGCTAAAAGCATGTAGCTTTCTTCTTCACCTGGCTGCAGGGGTCCCCATTCTGGCAAAGCTGCATGGCTCTCCCCATCACCTGGGCAAGAGGGCGTCCTCACTCTGCCCCAAACCTTGTGGCTCTCTCTCAGTGACTGCCGTGTCTGGGTTTAAATCCTCACACCAATCTTCCTCTGTACCCTCTTTCCCGACTCCTCCCACAATCAGTTACACCTGCCAGTATTTCTGTATTACCCAAGTTTACTGGGCTGCCATCGTGAGTCTGGGCAAGTATGGCCCCATGTCCTGGAGCCAATCCTCTCCAAACTCCCACACAGGTGCTGTAACTCGAGGAACCTGGCCCCCAGTTACATCTTGGGGGGAAGTGACTTTCATCTTCCTGGCTCCAAGCCTGGCCACAGCCATTTAACATATCCAAGTGACCTGCCAAAGGCTATAGATAGGTTAAATGACTCTGCCATGGATTAGCTGCAAGGCTGTGGTTGTACAAATCAGCCCTGCATGTTCCTGCTCCATGTGTCCCTTCCCCCAACTCACACCTGAGGGGGAAAGGGTGAGGACATCGTATATGTCTCTCCAATAATTCCTATACACTGTGAGTTCTGGACACCATTCCAAATCCCTTTTGGGGCCCCTCTCTTGGCTGTACCCTGTATTATACCCGTCACCCTCAAATTACTTACAGGACATATAAAACCTGTCTGATTGCTTTAAAGGACTAAGGCTTACAGATATCAACATTATTCTAGCAGCTGGTGTTGCTGATAGACTTTTCACACACATTTGCCTTACTTGGGGGTAGTACTTAACATTTCAGGTCGTAGTAAGGACACAGGAAAGACAGCAAGTTTATTTTGTATAGGGCTGCAAGCTCATGAGTTGACCCTGAAGGAATCAGGGAAACTCCCACCACCTCCTCTTGTTGCATGACTTTCAGGTAAATGATTACCTAAGGCAGCAGCTCTCCAAATGTGGTTTCTGAACTGGCAGGAGCTTGTTAGAAATACAAATGTGTGGGACCATCCAGAATGTCGTATCAGAACCTCTGAAGGTGGCTCAGTGATTTGTGGTTTAACAAGTTCCACCCCCCCCCCCCCCCC
>NW_028096354.1:0-1060 GCF_014824575.4 Sturnira hondurensis
CTCCCTCATATACACTTTCTCTGTCTCCCTCTCTCTTCCCTCCCCAACCCCCAACACAGTAAATCGGTGGAGGAATAATACCTCTAGGCGATGTTTCCACATCAGTAAGATGAAGAGTTGCGTTACCCCAGAGGCCCATGGGGGTGCCTCGGAAACGCCAAGATCCGCTGCTCGCTCTATCACGAAGGTTCTAGTGAAGCCCAAACCAGGCTGTATTTTAAGACACAGAATAGAAGCTTCCATGGTATCATTGTGCTATGTAATGTCAGAAAGTTAAAGAATCTTAAAAAGCTACTAAAGTGGCCTGTGTTTCAGATCTGTGTGACGCTGGGGAGCTGATTTCACCAGTTTTAAAACCAGATGGAAATCGCAGCTACGTAAATGAGCCTCGATCTTTCCTGTACCTTTGAATCACCTGGGGGTGTAAGTAGTCCTACTGTGGGGCAAGCAGGGGCTCCACGGTTGTTTCTGCTGCTCCTGGCGTTGTTAAGGGACGTCTGACTCACAGCCAGGGAAGAGGGCCCTTTCCCCAGAACACCAGCAACAAAGCCGGCCACGGTCCAGCTCTGGGTGCCCACGTATCTGGACCTGATTGACTTTGTGTGGGCCCAGCCCGAGTCTGAGATAGCGTCTGGAAGTTCCGGCTTTTTTTCTAAAAAAAAACGACCTTTGGGTAGGCCACACAGGTCACGACAAAAATTTTTAAAATGTCATTGTGTGCAAAGAACGTATATTTTCAGCGTTTCCAAAAATCAAAGTAGTACTGTGTGATCATTCAAATTGTTCAGGGGTAAATAAGTTTAAAAATACTAGTGTCCCTCCCCCTGCCCCACCCCTCCCCCCCATCTCTAACACGCCCCTGCTGAGGTGACAGGTGACCTTAGCAGTATGTGTGTGTCCACACATGCATTGACATGCACGTAGGCGCCATATAAATGTGCAAACCCATATGTCATGGTTTTATTCTTTTTTTCCCTCCTGCTGTGTGCGGCAGTCAGTTCATCTGTGTCTGAGAGCCCAGTAAAACCCGGTGGATTAAGTGGCCTCTTGTGAACTCACT
>NW_028096355.1:0-558 GCF_014824575.4 Sturnira hondurensis
TATGGTTGCCTTTTGTGCGTCCCCTGCTGGGAGTTGGCCTGCAGGGAACTGGCCGGCAACCCAGGCCTGTGCCCTGACTGGGAATTGAACTGCGATCCTCTGGTTCGAAGGCCTGTGCTCAATCCACTGAACTACACCAGCCAGGGCCTAATTATTTAATCTTTTTAAGCTTTAATAATCTCAATGAAAAAAAATAATCATGAAAATGTGTTGTGAGACTTGAAATATTTCATGGACCATGCTTAGCAGAATTCAGCATATCATACCAAAATTAGAGGGTGTCACGGTGATTATAATAATAGTGATTATTTGATTGAGGAGTTCATTTGCCTGTGTTGTCAAAACAATTGTTTTATTTTTTTTCCCAGGGAGACCTGTCTCCGAATTACTGTGACTAGTTCTGTTGCATCAAGTTCTCTCAAAACATCAGCTTTGATCTCAGAGTCTCTTAAGATATATTATACAGCCCTGGCTGGTGTAGCTCAGTGGATTGAGTGCGGGCTTGCGAACCACATGATCGCAGTTCGATTCCCAGTCAGGGCACATGCCTGGGTTGCA
>NW_028096356.1:0-1293 GCF_014824575.4 Sturnira hondurensis
TAGATTCCTGTTAACGGTGAGATCATATGATATTTCTCTTTCACCGCCTGGCTTATTTCGCTCAGCATAATGCTTTCCAGTTCCATGCATGATGTTGCAATGGGTAGCAGTTCCTTTTTCCTTTCTGCAGCATAGAATTCCATTGTGTAAATGTACCATAGTTTTGTGATCCAGTCATTGACCGATGGGCATCTAGGTTGCTTTCAACTCTTGGCTATCCTGAATTGTGCTGCTATGAACATCAGGGTGCATACGTTCTTTTGGATTGGTGTTTCAGGGTTCTTGGTTGCTTCCTTCTTTTGGTTCTGTGAGGAGATGAAACACATCTACCTACACCTCCATCTTTGCTGGAACACCAAAAAGCGAAACTCTGTTTTCTTATTGCTCTTCTGATTTGGTGTGTTTTGCTACTTTGTTTTCCAACTCTTGATTTTATCCTCTCTTTTATCCAGTGTGTTGTTGAATTGTTTTAGTGTATTCTTCATTTTAGGTTTTTTTTATTTCTGACTAGTTAAATTTTATGGTTTTTATGTCTTCTTTGTGCTTTCTGTCATTTTGTGAAAGCTTTCGCTGATTTTCTCTATTCCTCTCAGTTGTTTAACCATTGCTTTGAACTTCATACCTGGTATATTGCTTGCCTCCATTTCATTTAGTGTTTAGTGTTTTTTCTCTCTATCTCTCTCTCTTTCTTTCTTTCCTTCCTTCTTTCATTCTTTGATTTCTTCTTTTCTTTTATGCAAGGCACATTTCTTTTTCTTCCTATTTTGACTGCCTAATAGTCAGGCCTTAAACCAGTAACCATATATTTTGCTCTTTACTCAGGCAGTTTGGGTTGGATTCAGCCCACCTTTCTTCTTTGGGACTTGCCTGAGCTCATCTATTATTAGGCTACAGTTAGCTCTCAGCTTCTTTGGGCCATCATAGTCCAAGAAAGACTCAATAGTCCAAACAAGACCTGTATCAGGTTTGCCAGATTAGCAGGACACTGATTTTCACTCCAGGTGAGCTCTCTAACAGGCAACTTTGGAATTTTTCACACGATAACAGAATTCCAGAAGAGTTTCTGCGAAAGTTCTAGGCCTAGGTTTAGAAGTTACACAGTATAACTTCAGTTCTCTTCTATTGGTAAAACAGGTCATGAGGAAAGCCCAGAGTCAAAGAATGAAGAAATAGGCCTCTTGAACATAGGAGTTGCTAGGACTATACAGCCATTTGCAATATGATACAGAAAGAACCTTTACTTAATATATTTTAAAATCAAGTGAAGGTCAGTGATGAAGAAATAAAATTTTC
>NW_028096357.1:0-994 GCF_014824575.4 Sturnira hondurensis
AAGGAGTGTCCCTCTGCTGCCTATAAGCCATGGCATGTATCCTCAAAGGAAAACCCACTGAGTAATTCAGCACCCTCCCGCCTTCCCATACAGCAGAAGCCCTGCAGTGAAATGCACCTCACAACGCCAGATCACACCCCTACTCTTTACCTGGGCTGACCACATGAGTCCGTTACGGCTAACTCACAGGTTTGACAAATGTCTGAGCAAGATTAAAGAGAAAAGACAAGGAATACACAGAACTATTTCTGGGCAGGGGGAACCCAGATATAACACAGAAAACAAGAGAATTTTACCAAAGATTCAAATTCTACTCTCAGAACTCTAAGGGAAGAAAATGGCTATATATAATAAAAACGTCTCCTATAGAAGGAATTAGAGGACAGATAAGGTCCTTGAAACATAGACATACTCTTGCGAAATTGAACACATTAAATGTCAAGAGGTCAGAACACGTTCTCCCGGCCTCACCCAGGCTCTGATGGAAGCTGGAATGTGCCGCTGGTGCACTGCCCGCCTGTACAATCCACGTCCTCACTTCCTCTTTGTCCCTCCCCCACCCCCTCACAGGGATCCTCCTAGCACCCTCTCCTGAACACTCGCGAGAATTGGTCACTTTATCTGCCTTCAGGTCCCACCTTCCCTTTTCCGGTTCCATCTCAGAGCCAACCACCAGTCGCCTGCTGCAGACGCTGGAGCACCACCCCTCTGCAGTGCCGCTGACTCACCTGGGGACTCTCGGAGGCTACCAGGCAAGTCCAGCTCCCGCTTCCACGACTTCTTCCCTGTGCTGCCCCCACCTTGCACCTGCGCTACCAGACATGGCGACCCCATTCGCCCCCTGGCATGTGAGTCACAAATACCACCCCGAGTGTGAGGCCGCCATCAACAACCAGATCGACTTGGAGCTGCACGCCTCCTACGTGTACATGTCCATGGCCTGCTACTTCGACCGTGGAGACGCGTCCTTGAAGCACTTCAGCCTGTTCTTCCT
>NW_028096358.1:0-534 GCF_014824575.4 Sturnira hondurensis
AATGCTTGAGGAGATAACATGGTAAAGGAAATGGGTGAAATCTAGATTTTTTTATGTTATTCTATAAGTTTGATGGAGAGCCATAATATTTTCAAAATGAGAAGTGGTTGGTGTTTCACAAATATTTTTTTTTGAATTCTCTTTTCCAGGCTCTACTTTATTTTATTTTTTAAATATGTTTTATTGATTATGCCATTACAGTTGTCCCATTCCCCCCTTCATTCCCTTCTACCCTGCATACCCCCTCCCCCCATTATCCCTGTTTAGTTCATGTCCATGTGTCACGAGTACTTTAGATTCTATATTTCCCCTACTATTATTGCCCTTCCCCCTATTTTCTACCTACCATCTATGTTACTTATTCTCTGTACCTTCTCCCCCCTTCTCCTCCTCACACTCCCCTGTTGCTAACCCTCCATGTGATCTCCATTTCTATGGTTCCACTCTTGATCTAGCTGTCCTCTTAGTTTGCTTTTGTTTTATGTATGATTGTTAATAATTGTGACTTTGTTGTCCTTTCACTGTTCATATTTT
>NW_028096359.1:0-766 GCF_014824575.4 Sturnira hondurensis
AACAGGCACATAGACCAATGGAATAGAACAGAGAGTCCAGAAATAAACCCAACTCTCTACAGTCAATTAATATTCGACAAAGGGAGCAATAACATAAAATGGAGTAAAGACAGCCTTTTCAACAAATGGTATTGGGAGAACTGGACAGCTACATGCAAAAAAAATGAAACTTGAGTACCAACTTACACCATACACCAAAATTAATTCAACGTGGATAAAAGACTTAAATATAAGCCACGAAACCATTAAAGCCCTAGAGGAGAGCATTGGCAAGAAAATCTCAGATATTCCACGCAGCAATATTTTTACTGATACGTCCCCTAGAGCAAGGGATATAAAGGAAAGAATAAACAAATGGGATCTCATCAAAATTAAACGCTTCTGCATGGCTAAGGAAAACAGTATCAAGATACAAANTTTAGTCTCCAAAATATACAAAGAACTCACTCGACTCCACTCAAAGAAGACAAGCAACCCAATTAAAAAATGGGCAGAGGACTTGAACAGACATTTCTCCAAGGAGGACATACAGAGGATCCAGAGACACATGAAAAGATGCTCCATATTGCTAGCTACCAGAGAGATGCAAATTAAAACCACAATGAGATACCACTTAACACCAGTCAGAATGGCTTTCATAAACAAAGAAACAAACAACAAGTGCTGGAGAGGTTGTGGGGAAAAGGGGACCTAGTTCACTGTTGGTGGGATTATAGACTGGTACAACCACTATGGAAAATAGTATGGAATTTTCTAAGAAAACTAA